>NC_134484.1:157733077-157770577 GCF_040206685.1 Ascaphus truei
TTTATTCGAGTAAAAGCCGCCGGCTGCATGCGTCTGGGAAGCGGGTAGCCGCGGCGCGTGGCGGCGCACTGTGACGTCACAGTCACATGCGCGCCCGGCTTCCCCGTCTTCCCCGGCTTCCCCAGGCTTCCCCGACACCCCTGGAGATCAAATTAAGGTAAGCGGGGGTGCGGGGAAGCAGAGGGGCAGAGCAGAAGCCGGGTTCGGGGTCCGGAAGGGGGGGTAAATTGCGCGCGAAGAGGAGGGGGGGTGCGTGGGGGAAACGCGGCGGCGCGCGGTTATTACTGGCGGCAGCTGGGGTAGATCCCGGCATGCCGCCGGCATTTAGTTCAATAAAAGATGTCGCTACTGTAAGTACCATACGTTAGAAATGTATAGCAGGACATTCCTGTGAGTGAGTCATGCATAATTTAGCCCCGGACTTGTAAGACATCCCTCTGACATGGTTCCAGGATGTCTGGAAAATTCTGGAGTTAAAAAGGTTCCGACATCTTAAGGTGTTAAGCATGGAGGGGTAATTACAAGTATCCTCAACCTAGCAGATGTCCAGGTGTCCGGACGAAGTAGACAAAATGTCGCCAGGAAGGGGGTTTAGTTTGGTATGCTAAGTGGCGAAGGTGCAAGGTTTGCGCATGCCCTTAGCATACTAAGACGCCCCTCTGCCCGGTGCTGGGAGGTACTGGCAACCTGGGGATAGGTGGGGTAGTTACAGCTGCAGCAGCCATTATTCAAACACTTCACGTGTTGTGTACACCGGAATACTGATGCCATGACATAGGATGTCTTCCAACCTTACGGCCTTAAGATGCGAGTGTAGCGAGTGCAGAAAATGGCATTTTAGAGTTCTGGTTTTTAAACACCTTAAATTGACTTGGTAGCACAGTAGCACAGTACTTTACACATTGCAATTCATTCATTTCATTGCACACAAAGAAACAGAATCCATGAAATTCAAATAAAGCAATCGCGATAAGCGAGGGTACCTGGGGCAATTGGCCGCGTTCATGCTGCGTGAAGTACAGCAGAGCACACAAAATCGGCGCTGTGATTTGTTCGAATAATAGCCGCTGCTGCTGTAGTTCCTATGCAGTGGTTGGTTGCAGAGGTTAAAGATAGGGATTTCAACTTTTTTAAAATCCCTGCCACCGATCGGGAGGTGTTCCATCTGAGCTCCATCTAAGATTCAGCGTGCAGTACAAAGTTGTATCACCATAACAAAGATTTGTATCCAGCTTCTAAAGTTCATAAGAGCTAAGGACTTCTAAACCAATTCTACGGTGGTAGAATGAAGCAAGCAGCACCAGCAGAGAAATCGGGGTTGCGAGCGGCGCCCCTAGCCAAAGACTGTTTCGGCTTTATTTGTGCACAACTCCCGCTCCTGGGAAATTGTGGCTAACGACTCTGTTTCAAAAGATTTTTTTCTGGCAATAGAAGATGTAGTTTTGCCCCATCCCAATAAGTGTATTTTCATAGTATCTTGTAAATCAAGCTGTGTATGTGCATTGTGTAAATAAATTACAATTTATTTTATCTCTTGCTTTGCTCAATCAATGGATCCAGGTAATTTTGGTGTTAAAAGTTCTGATCTCCTGTGACACACACTACAGCGCAACTTGACGCATGCGCAATACCGGAAATATTAGCTTGATTTTTTTCCCCAGAAAATAATCTTTGACATCAAGCGGCAAAAGATAAGGAGGAAGTTCGATGGAACTCTAATATCACTTTTTTAAAACATTGCTTGCGCATTGTAAATCTGATTTAAAAATCAAGCGAGGAACATTTTTTAAAGTGACAATGTAATTTTTATTGAGAAGGAGAGAATAATTGTAAGCTTTATACAAAACCTTATACAGTATGATGATATGTTTTCATATTCAATAAATTTTTACATTGTTATCATCACTATTGTTTTATTTTATCAATGACGTTGAATTTTGCAGTATAATTATAGTAGATTTGCATGTGTTATTAATTCACCTACTGCACCGACACACTTTATTCGAGCAAATACCCGGTATGTACCTGGCAGATACCTGGAATGCGCCGCTCCTCACCTCTGATAATCCCCGTTGCGTTTGCCTTCCCAGCCTGGGTTCATGCCTGGCTGACGGGCGGCTGATCTGTTAAATGATATTGATTAGGATTTAATAGGCTGCAATGCTTCGCGTGTCTACCAGATGGCATAAATTCATGAATTGTAATGCAGTATATATATATATACTGTGCAGTATTGCAGCCAGTGGGAATAAAATGCTTCAATCCCTGTCTGGAAAATAACCCAATATACTCGGGCAGAAAACAGTCACAAACCTCAATACACCCGGGTATACCCGAAATCGTGGGACTAGCCGAGCTCGAATAAAGTGTGTCGCCAGTGTAAGAAACCACAAAAATACAAATGTATATATTTTATTCTATATTTATTATTCAATACTTTCAAATATTGCTAGGCTTGCTCTACTGTACATACAGTCATGTTTCTGTGAGTGGTCTCTGTGAGTGGTCTCTGTGAGTGTTAACTCTTTATTACATTTTAAAACAGTTCCAAGGATTCAAGGACATACACACATTAGACATAGACGGACTAATTTAGTTGCAAAAGGCATTTAAGTTGTTATCCTTAACTCCCCTGGGCCATGGGAGCTTCCTTAAAAAACAAAGACACATTAACTTTGATTCTTGGGTTCACTGCTGAGTAATTACTTTGTCAGGTTTGACACGCATGCGCATCACAGCATGCGCTGTAGTTGACCCTTCCCCCCTTTTTCGGGTTTTGGCGATAATGACTTTGCATTCAATTTTAATTTCATGTCTGAAAAAAAAAGGCATCCCTTTTTTTTTTTATCGACATGGGTTTATTGAATGAGTGATTTTAAGAAACCATTATGTGAAGCATGTTTTTTTTATACTTTATCAATTTTTATAATTCTTAAAATTACTTTCTTTAAATTTATACTTGTGAGGAATTGGGGAACGCGTCCCTTGCGGCGCGCTCCCTCCTCGCTTACCTATAGTACTGCAGCGGCAGCTGCCGAAGATCTGCCCCCCGCTGATGCGCGCATCACCGCTCCTGTTACAGAGTGCGTGCACCCCCGCTCCTTCTATTCACGGTCACCGAGCATAGCTCCCCCCTCAGATGTGCCGCACCTCCTCTTTGCGCGGCGCATGACGGCGCGCAACGAGCCCTAGCTGCGTGGCAAGTTTAGCTATGAGCCCTTGTCTCCTGCAGCCTATCCTTGGCATCTGCGGAGGCCCCGCCTCTGCTCCGCCCCTTCTCCTACTGGTTCCTGTCTCCTATAAAGGACTGCCTCTTACTGTCATACCTTGCTGAACATAACTTTGTGTAGCCTTTGTGTGTGCCTGTCTTGTCCAGCCCAGTCTTGTCTTGTTCTCTGCAGTTACCCTCTCGTGTACCGACCTGGCTTTGCATTTGGATTCTCTCTGGCTCTTGACCCCTGGCTTACGGATAACAACTACGAGTACCTCTCCAACCCCAGACCACAGGCTTACGGACTTCAACTACGTGTACCTCTCCAGCCCACGGACCCGGCAAGTATTGGATTAACCCTTTCTACATACCCAGACCCAGCAACGCTGCAAACTACCTTCTGGGCTCGCCCCCGCTACTGTGGGTGTGTGGCATATCCTTCCCACCTCAGTGCCGGGGTCAGGTCTTGTTTGTGAGCTCGCGCAAGCGTTACAATACTGTACTGTATGAGGTGGGGGGTTCAAACGATTTTGATAAACAACTTATTTTGTACAGTTTATCAATGACACATTTTTATATATTGAAATGCCCAAAGAACTTTACTGTAGGTATAGTACTAGTTTAAGTGTATAAACAGTTAAACGATGAACACACCAAAAAGTATATATAAAAAATGAACAATTTTTTTTGTACAGGATAATAAAGGAAAAAGGAATAATACAAAGATACAACGTCGCCTCTTTTACAAAATTTACAATCTTGTCTTTATCTTCTTCGTAATGGCTGCATTGCATTCTGTAGTTCTTTTGCCATTGAGAGAGGGGGGGGATTAAGGCAAGTTGCTGACTGTTATTACAGAATGCACACAGTACAATAAATTTGCACATTTTTAAAGATGAACGGGGCATCTTTCTGGGCTAGACCACCACATCTGATCTTGTTTTTCTCCTGAAAACACTGGGCAGTTCTCTCAAGATGATGTCTGGAGCGTTACAATCCTTGGTGCTGGAGTGGGTGTGCTTCTGCAGCGGGCGAGGGTAGATGGTCTGGGAGGATGCTTTCCTCCTGTTGTGGCCTTACCGGGGTTATCATCTCCTGTCGTGGCCTTACCAGGGTTGTCATCTCCTGTCATGGCGTTACCGAGTTTGTCATCTCCTCCACCAGAAGGGCATACGTATAATCTGCAGGTGGAGGGGGTGAGCATGGAGGATCCTGTGGTGTGTTTGGTTTTGGAAGTGTGAAGGTCAAATACAGGGATTGAGAGGATGCACAGGTGGGGGTGGGTGTTTGCGGTTCCTCCATGGTAGAATAAACGCCTCCAGGCCAAACTCCTGCACCTGCATCACACATACAGGGGCAGGGAATCCAAGCAAAGAAGAGAGCCCGCGATGTTCCTCTTAATCTTATGTATATGAACACACATGGCACCCATGCACCTATCCATATTCAACATGTCTCCAAATGAAGATCAATCTTTCCCTCCATTCGGTCACTGTATTGCTCAGTTGAGTTGTGTGAGGCTCAGGGAGCCATGTCACAGTCGGCATGCTCCCCACTCATCTCCACTGCCGCAGGTTCTTCTGCGCCGCTCGCCTCACCTGCTACCATGCTGGGCAACCCCCGCTACACCAGAACACGCACGCGCCGGTCCCCAAACCTAAATAGGGCTGATCATGGATGCACGCACGGAATCATGCTCTACACTGTAGGCCTGCCTCCTCACTCAGGCTTACTCCTGGCACCTGTACCCTGCCCTACCACAGTCCTCACCTAGCAAACACCTCCATGCTGCAGGTACCTCACTGGACGCTCTCTCCTACATATGCTCTGCTGTCCTACTGGCAAATCGTCTGAGCATAGAATCAGTTGTGTTGTTCTTACCTCTTCTCTGTCTGCACAGTCTTGCCTTGTCTTGCTGTTCCTTATTCTGTGTACCGACCTGGCTTTCCACGACGATCCGCACCTCTCCAGATCTTACCTAGGCATTCGGACAAATGACCATTCTACTCTCTCCAAACCTGATCTAGGCAACCAGACAACAACGACTCTATCCTCTTCAAACCCAAACCCGGCTAATTGAACTTTCAACCTTCCACACCTCTCCTACCTCGACCCCAGCAAGTATATCGAGCATCCATACAGTAGCGACATCTTTTATTGAACTAAATGCTGGCGGCATGCCGGGATCTACCCCAGCTGCCGCCAGTAATAAACGCGCGCCGCCGCGTTTCCCCCACGCACCCCCCCCTCCTATTCGCGCGCAATTTACCCCCCCTTCCGGACCCCGAACCCGGCTTCTGCTCTGCCCCTCTGCTTCCCGGCACCCTCGCTTACCTTAATTTGATCTCCAGGGGTGTCGGGGAAGCCTGGGGAGGCCGGGGATGACGGGGAAGCCGGGCGCGCATGTGACTGTGACGTCACAGTGCGCCGCCACGCGCCGTGGCTACCCGCTTCCCATACGCATGCAGCCGGTGGCTTTTACTCGAATAAAAGCTGCCGCTGCTGTACCTCTCCAACTTGACCCAGCTACCCTGACCAAATCTACAATCCAGACGCACCCTCGTGGCTGTGGGGGATGTTATATCCTTTCCCACCTCAGCACCGTGGTCCCACCTTGTTTGTGGTGAGCACAGCATGATAAGTTGTCAGTGATTACAACACCACTGAAAACATTCATCATGCAGGCGAACAAGCTTGATCTGTTGTGAGGAGTGCTCTTGTCATCTGTGTGGATGGGTTCTGGAGCAGGTGTACTGGGGGTTTCCAGACAAGCATCGTAGTGGATGGGTGCTGGAGTAGGTATGCTGGGGGTTGCCAGATGAGCAACATAGTGGAGTGGTGCTGGAGCAGGTGTGCTGGGGGTTCCCAGACGAGCATTGTTGTGGATGGGTGCTGCTGCAGGTGTGCTGGAGGTTCCCAGATGAACATCGTAGTGGATGTGTGCTGGAGCAGGTGTTCTGGGGGTTCCCAGATGAGCATCGTCATGGATGGGTGCTGGAACAGTGAGCTGGGGCTTTCCAGATGAGCATCAGTGCACAAAGGGTCAGAGCGGGCAGATGTTTGGAATCAGTGGCAGAGGGCGATGGCAGGTAAAAGTCCGGGATGTCCTCTTCGGTGGGTGCAGGGTCACTTCTTTTGGGCATCCAATGTGTCTGATCTGAGTATATGTTAGCCATTTTCTTCTTCAGATAATAAGGCCCAGGTTTCTTTGCCTTTGGAGTCTTCGGAACATTTTCTTTATTCTCATTTGGCTTTCTCTGTAGCTTGGAAACAGCTTCAGCCTTTCGCTTTCTTGTGGTCGGAACGGCAGAAGAAAGCATTTTCCTGCATCCGTAGAATCGGTGTTGATCCATGGATGCAGATTTAAAAATGCACAGTACAGTATCTGGACAAGAGCTCGTTCAGATAAAGATCAGCTTGTTGGAGGCTATGCAATTTGTGTCACCGTTTATACTCTGTGTCCCTATTTGATTTTTTTCGTGGCATGGAAACGAGCTGCAGGTGTTAAATTTGGGTGTAATAAAACTGTCGAGCAAGGTCCATTACATTATAAATAAACCATCACTTTTGTTCATTCAATGCACATTGAATATACATAGAATACACATTGAATATACATTCTTCTGTGCTTGATTTATTTTCTAAAGCAGCCATGCTGAAGAAAAGGATTTCAAAAGATCTCAGCATGAGAATACAGGACAAGAAAGGACACAACATTTTACAGATCCATTGCTGGTTTCTTATCATGCCAATTGTTTTCATTACTGTATGTAATTACTGTATTACTGGTAAAATGCATTTGTGTGTTTACAGTACTTGGTTCCTTGCAATTATTTTAGAGAAAAAACTTGTACTGTATTACTCTAAAAACATCTTGCATATCCAAATGCATTTGTGTGTTTACGGTATGTTTCATTGCAATTATTTTAGAGAAAAAACTTGTACTGTATTACTCTAAAAACGTCCATATGCATATCCAAATGCATTTGTGTGTTTACTTTTTCCCCAGCAATGTTTGTAGAATACTGTATACAGTACTTTACATTATGTCATGTATTTGTGTTGACTTACTTTTGGGCCTACTGTAACAAATTGTTCTGTTTTCCTTTACACTGTAGGACGACAGTTTCTGGTGGACCAAATCAGTGAAGATAATGAGCGTTGTGCAGCAAAAGTCTAGACTGCTCTAGAGAAAACTCACAATATCACATATCTGAGACCAGCATCAGGACGATAAGACGCGACTTGGGATGGAAATATGGACATGTAAAGTAAGTGACTTACTGTAACAAAGTACAGTACTGTATATTGCATATAGTACTAAATAAACTACAGTATACAGTAGTAATACCCCCGTGAATGCTTTATGGTACAGTATACAGTAGTGAAAAAGTTCAGTATATTGCAACAGTACTGTATGCAGAGTGCTGTGCTGTAGTTAGTACTGTACAGTAGGTAAAAGTGTTGTTTTACTGTACCTGAAAAATGATTCCTTGTCATTACAGTGCGTATCCTATGATAAGGGATCCCAACAAGATCAAAAGAGTGGACCAAGCACGGGCATGGATTGAAAGTGGCAAGACATCTTTACTGATGAGACAACTATAGCTCTTGAGAGATTTGCCACTTTTGCATTCCACAAAAAAGTATGCCTATCTCTGAAGCCACGTCCCAAGCATCCAGTGAAGATGCATGTGTGGGGTGCGATCTCTAGACGTGGACCAGGATGCATCATCATCTTTGATGGTAAAATAATGCACAAAGTCACATGCTGTGGCCTTATGCACTGTACAACTGTAGTGTACAGTATTTGGTACCCTAATGTTACATTTTTCTTTTCTTATTCCTAGAAAATTGTCACTGTATTGTTGAATACATTAGGCATGATTTCCCATCTTGTCACTGTTTCTTCCAGGACAATGACCCTACACATACCGCCTCTTCTGCCTATATTGTAGCGAGCGGTACCAACTGGGTTAAGACGCCACCAGAGTTAGTACTTTACTCCAGTGTACAAGAACTTTTCTCATTTTTAAACTGTTTTTATCTGTCCAACTAATTCGCCATTGTTTCCCCTCCCTTTTGAGATCACCAGATTTGAACCCCATAGAAGTATTTAAAGCTAGTAACAGGAGTTGGGGTGGTATTAGCATTGGTTCTGATCTAGAGCTCAGTCAATGGAAGCTTTAAACATTTAGCCTTGGTCCCAAATACAATTGTTACAGTCTTGTCAGTGTTTAAAAACAGTTTGTTTTGGGAAATCCAATTTTCAAGTCTCAAAAAGTCAGATTGAAGTATGTGTTCAAGGTCGGCGAGCCTAGAACTGTGTGCATATAAGATTGTGTCATCTGCATACATGTGTATTGAAGCTCCCTTACAAGCTGTAGGAAGATCATTAATGATCACTGAGAAGAGTAGGTGCTGCAGAACAGAGCCTTGCGGGACACCACAGGTGATATCCAAGGGGTTGGAGTTAGAGCCTGAGATAGACACATGTTGGGATCTACCTTGAAGGTAGGACTGAAACCAGTTTAAAGCATGATTCCCTATTCCAGAGCACAGGAGTTTGTTAAGCAAGATAACATGATCAACAGTATCAAAGCCTTTGCAAAATCTAGGAATATTTCACCAGTGAGTTGTCCCAGTTCCCTTCCACACTGGATCTCATTGCAAACTATTAGCAGTGTAGTTACGGTGGAGTGTTTGGGGCGAAATCCAGATTGGAATTGACTAGAGAAATTTGTCTTGGTATAGTAATCGCTTAATTGGCAGTGAACACATTTTTCCATGACTTTGGATAGTATTGGGAGAAGAGAGATTGGCCTGTAGTTGGAAACAGTGTTTTTGTCCCCTGAAGGAGGACATGTGAAGAGATACATAATGGAGAATGTTTTAAGGTGAAATTAAAACAAGGCTTTTAACTGGGTGGCTACCCAGGCTATTCATCAGCCCAAGTCATATAGATATATATATAGACAACAGTCAATGGAAAATAAAGTCTTATCTGTTTCCAGGGTTTCTGCCTTTTCTCCGGATTATCAGCATCCAGGTTTAGAAGTCTTATTTGTCAGCTCCAGAGATCTGTGTTCTCTTGGTCAGTCTCTCCTGGGAGACTCAAGAACCTCTGCTCTGTTTCCTTGTTCAGCTCACACGTGAGCTAAGGAGTCTCACTTCCTGTCTAAAAGGCAGGCTTTTTCTACCACCTGTTATCAGCCAGGTGGTGTTAGTTAATTTGCTACCAGCAGTTAACCACCACACTGCTGGATTAGAGGCACATTTGTGTACAGGGATAAGACCCCTGTTACATACCTCCCCTGTTTGTGGGAAGCTCGGGCTTACCACAGCCAAAGCCCATCCTTCCACTCTCATTCGAGATTTGTCTGTGACTTAAATGAGAGTGGATGGAGAAAGAGAACTCTCTGTCCCGCTGGGATTGGAGCCCTTTCTCCAGTTTATTTTTGTCTCCTCCCGAAGGTGCTTGAGATCAGCACTCCTCAGTCGCTCGAGGAGGACTTTTTCCAAGTAAAATCTTTTCAGCGAGTGCGCGGGCATGAGATTTCCATTGCGTCGGGAACTCCTCTTTTTGTACACAAACTGTATGGCAACAGTTGTAGAGCAGTTAGGACTAGCCCTTAAAGTTTTCCGCTCTTGAAGCGGTCTTTCTGCACCTCCTCCACACAACGGAGTTGCCAGTTCAGCTTCTTTGGGACTGAGTTGCACCTCCACCTCACTTTCCAGAGAACGTCCTATCTTTCCAGCTTCCTCAGCTAAGGATTCTTCTGGCTTTGATTCTGCACTCCTACCTCTGTTTGTTGCCTGTTGGGCAGCTGTAGGTTTGGCTAGTGGTTTCTTAGGTGGCTCAAAATTTGTAATCTTGTTTTGAAGGTGTGAGGAGTCCCCAACCCTCACTGTACCCTTGTACTCACGGGCATTAGTTACTGTGGGATACCGGTGCTTGGGCAGAGCCAATACCTTTTTCCGAATTGGAGGAATCTGTAAGTTACTGGTCTGCAGAGTCTCAATTTGTTTGAGTTCGTCTTGCAAGTCTCTTCTCAGGGAATTTATCTGCGCACTTTGCTTTCTTTGAGTCTGTATCAGTGTCTCCTTTACACTACCGACACACTTTATTGAAGTGTGGTCGGTACCGCAAGCCGGGAAATCTCCCGGCTTGCTAGTGGCCGCCCCTCGGCGTGCCGCGCGTCATAGACGCGCGGTCACGCGTCATCGGGAGCGTGCGCCCCCTGCACGCGTGTCCAGGGGCTCCCCGAGGGAGCCCTGGTGTCCCGCGATCGCGGGACAGCGGCAGGGGGTTCCGGGGGACCCGGCGGACCCGGCAGCGGTAGGGAGAGCGCCCCGATCGGAGGGCGCTCTTCCGCTGCTTCGGCGTGCGCCCGTCACACTCGGGCGCGCGCCAGGCTACTGCTGCGGCACAGAACGGGCAAATGCTCGAATAAACTGTGCCGCAGCAGTATATTCTGGAGCTCTGTAATTTTTGTCATCAAGTTTGCCGCTGCGTCTGTTTTCTCCTTGGTGTACTGACTCAAGGGAATGGAACAGTCTCTCTGTCTCTCCAGCTCTTGCTCCAGTTTCTGGGCCTTCTCCCTCTCCCTCTCATACAGAGTCACCTGGTATCAAAGCTCCACCTTCAATGATGCTCTGGTGACATGCAGCGTGGCCTTTATCTCCTCATACTGCTCTGTGGGGACGTACTGGGTATTCAGACGTTCCTGCAGCGCTTGTACCTCTTTAGCAGCCTGCAGCGCTTGTACCTCTTTAGCAGCCTGCAGGTTTTCTTCCTGAAGCGTTTGCTGCTTCTCCTCGGTATACTGGAGGTGCGTACGTAGACCTTGCAGTTGGTTCTGCAGTCGGTGCTCTGCTTCAAACTTTTCATCTTCCAAAAGTTTATTTATTTTTTCAAGCTCATGCAGCTTTTCATTCTTTTCCTTGACGTGTTCTGTCAACTCAGAATTTTCTTTTTTTAATCTTAAATGTTCTCTTTTTTCAGTCTCTGTACTATTCAGGTGCCAACCAGAACATGGCGTCTTGCATGACGCGGAGCCTCCGTATCGGAGTACTCTCTATGCAGCGCACCCTCCCCCAACATCTAGAGTGAGAAAGGGGATCCCGGCTACATATATATATATATTATATATATATTCACTTAAAGATGTTAACTTTAATATGCAGCACTCTTAAGATGCTAATGCTACACCCTGCTAATGATCTGGTCTGTAACGAAAATGTTGTCAGTAATATTCTGGTCTGTGACTGTTACATGTACAGGGTATGCCTACAGTATAACATATATTATCTTTAACTGTGCATGCAATATCTTGTATATATGTAATGTATAACCCTGTTAACTTAATGTAACTATGTATTTGTAACAATGTATTTGACATCATAACTCTGTGCCCAGAACATTCTAGAAAACGAGAGATAACTCTCAATTATTACTTCTTGGTAAAATATTTTATTAAAAAAAATATATATATAGTAAATAATGTAACAGTTTGCACTCACAGTCTCCAATATATCCTGATGCTTGTCCCGTATGCATAAAATAAACCTATTTGGTCTGGTGACAGAGAGACAGCACAAAGTAGATTGTACTACTAAGATGTGTATTGAAAATACAGGGCACCACAACCGACATTTTGGTCCATGTAGAGGGAACATTCTCAGAGTTGTGCGGCTAACAACTGATAGTGACACCTATACATTCCCACACCAAAGTACATACCATCACCTGAACAAGCAATTAAAATCAAAAAGTGTACGAAAATCCCCATTTTCAGCTGATTGGTATTACAGAAGAAATGCCCATTTCATCAGTTTTTACTATATTGCGAAGTGGCAATTACATTTGTATCTAATACACACTTTTTGGTGTTTTTAAATAATTGTATCATTTTTTGAAGGTTTATATATATCTTTGTATATATATTTGTTCTATTGAATATTGACCCTATTTTATTATTTATATTTTTAGTGTAAATTGTACAGCTCAACCCCCTTAGAACGCTGAGCTTGGGGTCCAAAGAATCACATAGCGTTATAAGCGGATCGCGTTAGAAATAATGTCCAATTTTATGCATTGTACAATAAAGTACTTACGAGACCAATAATCGTGTTGTAAATTATTCACAAATACGAAAATTGGGAGCCACACTTGCATCGCGTTATAAGCGGATTAGCGTTGTAACATATCACGTTATAACGTGGTTGACATAAATAGATGGCATTGTACCTCTATATACTCTAAATCCCTTTAGGTAATTTTCTGGTCAGTTTGTCTCACTTCCTGAATAGTTACTGTCCCGGCCAAGCTTATTCTAAAGCTTGCCGGGTGCATAGAGGGCTAGCCGCGGGTCTGTTCTCCGTTTAAAAACGGAGTTTCCCGCGTGGCAGCCGCTTCAATAGATAAGCACTAATGGAGCTTATCTATTGAAAGCGCCCGTGGCGTGGGAAAACCGGACAGTTTTCGGCCGAAGACAGCCGCGCGCTGCCCGTGCTATTTTTAAACTGGGTGGGCAGCTGCATTAGATTCAGCCCGGCCGCTACTGTACATGCAATATTATTACTAATATACAGCTGCAGCCGCATTTACCCTAGTGCGGACGTAGCGGCGCAACTCTGATAACCGCGGGCAGATGCAGTATGTTTTTTTTTCCCCGGAATATATTGTGGTATTTTAGCGCTCGTAATATTAGCATTTTTTAAGCGCTGACTGCATTACTGCAATACCGTCTAAAAACTCAGAGGGGCGTTCGCGAGCTGTTGTCTTCAAAGTCTAATACTTTAGCAGTTCAACCTATGTCAGTATACAGTCTGCGTGTGCGCTCACAGTAATTGTAAATTTTCATATTTATACATGCATGTGCCGTGCTGTATGTCTCATTTGAAAATTGTTGAAACGCATAGGCGTGTACTGTAACAGTATCACATTTCGGCTCTCCCCTCGCTCGCCCCTGCACACACAGGCTAATTTACTGCACTGCAGTATTTCAACTTCTTATCTTATCTACAGTACAGTACACCTCTCTCATAACATTCCTTTGTTGATAGCTGGTGATTACTGAGCATGCGTCTGTAACTTCGCCACTGCTTGCTTGCGAAATTCAAGAGTTAGTGAGTCTTTTTTTATTTTTATTTTCTCCACAAGCCTGCCTAAACCATCTTGATATTACGATATTCAATCTGTGCTGTAGCTTTTGACTGCGGCACTGTGTGTTTGACTGTACATGGTTGATTTATGTGCTTTTAATGTATTTGGGGGTGTAGGGATCAAATTATTATGATGACCTGCCTTTTGAAAATATGTAATTTTTTTGAACTACAGTACAGCTAATCCTTCATGCAGCTGTACCCTGTACCCCCTCCCCCACGAACACCCACAAGGCTCGCTCAAGGATTTGAACCTCTTATCGGCAGACACCTCTCCAGAACCTTTCCGTTTCTAAAGCTTGTCATTGTGTTTTTAATCGTTCATCCCTAGCCGAGCATCACCTCTCTGCACCTGCGTGCCTACCATTCATTAATTTTCCTATTGTTGGCTTTGAGTCACCTCTCTGTAATCCTCTTTGGGAAGGGAGCTAACTGATGATTACTGCGCATGACTAACCCATCCACCCCCCCAACCCTTTGAGGCTTTGTTTACGGTAATGCTTGGGATAATCCCTTCTCGAATTTGATATGTAAATCTGATTTGCACAGCACTGTGAAATTGAGAGTTAAAAAAAACATTATCTGATGCATGTTTTTGATGCAGTAAGTTACCACTTTTTGTCATTCTTTCTTTTTCTTTGGTGTAGGGGTGGTCAATGATTATGATTAGCATGAATGTAAAGAAATATTTATTTTATTTTATCAGGAACAAAAAATATAAATATACAAATAATCATGAATAATACAAAATGCAGTCTTTATTCAGTTCTTTTGTTGGTTGAAAATTGAGGGCCGATGGATAATCATGAATAATGCACATTGATAATAATATTGATTAATTATATAATATATAATAATATAAATATAATAATATATATATAATAATATACATTTTTCTGTCTTTATCTTCTTCCTCATTCTGTGTACAGTACAGTAGTTCATTAAGGGAGGGGAGGTTTTGTGTACATCATGACTGCAGTTTAGATACACTTAGCCATCTGGGAACTCACGTGTGATGTATTCCACAATCTCAGGCACAATTTTCTCTTGGAAAAAAAGCTTTATTCATGATTCATATAACAAGAAAAGAAAAGTGCTCAAAAAACTGCACACAGTACAGTGCATAAGGCAAAAGCGTGTGACATACATTTTACTGTACCTTCAAAGATGACGATTCATCCTGGTCCACGCCTAGAGATGGCACCCCACATATGCATCTTCACTGGGTGTTTCGGACGCGGCTTCATAGATATGTAACCTTTTTTGTGGAATGCAAAGGTGGCAAATCTCTCCAGCGAAACAGTAGAGTCGTCAGTGAAGATGCAATCCTGGAAAGTTTCTCCACTGTCGATCCATGCCTGGGCCTGGACTACTCTCTTGATATTGTTAACATCCCTTATCATAGGGTACACTCTGTAATGACAAGGAATAATTTTAGAGGTACAGTACAGTTTCTTAAATAACACTTTAACCTCCTGTACTATCCAGTACTAACCTCACACGTCCATATTTCCATCCAATTCTGCGTCTCATCTTCTTTATGCTGGTCTCGGATACAGTGAGATTGTGATTTTGCTGCAGAGTGTATTTGACCCTTAAGGCACTCTTCTTATCATTCTCTTCACTTATTTTGTTGACCAGAAGAGTTGTCTCCCTACAGTGTACAGAAAAACAACAATCCAGTAAGATACTGCTGCGGCCAAGTTTATTCGAGCATTTGCCCGTTCTTGGCCGCAGCAGTAGCCTGGCGCGCGCCTGAGGGTGACGGGCGCGCGCCGAAGCAGCGGAAGAGCGCCCTCCGATCGGGGCGCTCTCCCTACCGCTGCCGGGTCCGCCGGGTCCCCCGGAACCCCCTGCCGCCGTCCCGCGATCGCGGGACACCAGGGCTCCCTCGGGGAGCCCTGGACGCATGTGCAGGGGGCGCAGGCTCCCGAAGACGCATGACCGCGCGTCTATGACGCGCGGCACGCCGAGGGGCGGCCACTAGCAAGCCGGGAAATCTCCCGGCTTGCGGATCTGGCAGCAGTGTAATAAACTGTGTCGCCACTGTACAGTGCAGTAGGCCACATGTACAGCACATCATTTACAGTAAAAATAGTATACAATTTGATAGATCTACACAATATATAGTTCTATTAATATGCAGCAATATAAACAATAATAGATATACTGTATTATATACTGTAGTTATATAAATATACCGAAATAACTATAAAATTAGATAGATCTACACATTATATAGTTCTATTAATATGCAGCAATATAAACAATAATAGATATACTGTATTATATACTGTAGTTATATAAATATACCGAAATAACTATAAAATTAGATAGTTCTACACAATATATAGTTCTATTACTATGCAGCAATATAAACAATAATAGATATACTGTATTATATACTGTAGTTATATAAATATAGCGAAATAACTATAAAATTAGATAGTTCTACACAATATATAGTTCTATTAATATGCAGCAATATAAACAATAATAGATATACTGTATTATATACTGTAGTTATATAAATATACAGAAATAACTATAAAATTAGATAGTTCTACACAATATATAGTTCTATTAATATGCAGCAATATAAACAATAATAGATATACTGTATTATATACTGTAGTTATATAAATATACCGAAATAACTATAAAATTAGATAGATCTACACAATATATAGTTCTATTAATATGCAGCAATATAAACAATAATAGATATAATGTATTGTATAGTTATATAAATATACTTATGCGTTAGTTACCGTTGGTGTCCTCGTGCGTTGTTTGTTTTTTCCGTGTGCATGATAGCACACGTGGTTGATGGCACAACGAGGCCAGAAGCAGCTAACCAGCGTTGGATATCTGCAATTCGTTGTCCGCTCGTGTACATCTCCTTAATTCTCATGCTGAGATCCTTTGAAATCTTTTTAACAGGCATTGCTGCGAGTAGAAAGAAATACAAACACAAGAATGTATATTCAATGTTTAGTCGATGTGTATTCAATGTGCAGTGAATACACAAAATAGATGGTGTATTTATACGTAAATAACTCACATTAGAGTATGCCCACTTTCAACACCTGTACCTCGTCGCCATGCATAAAAGGTTACACACTTTGCATAGCCCACCACTCGATGATCTTTATCTGAACTTGCCTTTGTCCAGATACTGCATTGTGCCATCTGCATCCATGGATCAACCCCAATTCTACGGACGCAAGAAGCAACTCGCCTCTGTCGTGCCTATCACACAGAAAAAGCGAAAGGCAGGAGCCGTTTCCAAGCCAAGGCCAAAGCAACAGGGTAAGGCTAATAAAGAAAACTTTCTGCTGACACCAAAGGCTAAGTGTTTCAATACACGTAAGCCTTATTATGTCAAGAAGAAATTCGGTGATGTACACTCAAGGCAAAACAAATGGGAGCCAGACAGCCCATCTTCTCCACTACTTGTCCACGACGCTGCCGCCGCTCTCCCGGAAACCCACAGCCCATCTTCTCCACTGCTCTTCGACGACGCTACCGCTGGTGTCCCTAAAATCCACGGGTCACTTTCTCCATCCCTCTTCGACGACACTGCCGCTTCTCTCCCGGAAATCCACAGGTAACCTCCTCCATCCTTCTTCGACGACGCTGCCGCTTCTCTCCAGGGAACCCCCATCTCTTCCTCCGTAGCACCCATCCACTCAGATGTCCACAGCACGCCATGCACAAGAACCAGCTCGTTAGACCGCATGCTGAATGGGTTAAGTGTGGATATCCCCGGGAACTCGACTATGCTGGTAAAGATAGATCTGCTTTTAGAGACCATGCTAAATATGAATCAACGGATGGAGAAGATGGATCGACGGATGGAGAAGATAGAGACTGACATAGCGGGGATACATAATTTGCTCGGTGTTCATGCCCCTGTATCCCCGACGCTGGAGAAGGAGGGTGGCATGGATGTGATGAATGGGACCTTCGACCGCCTTCCAACACCAAGCGCATCCCCTCCACCAGAAGAATTTGTGTACATGTATGCCGTTGAGGAGGAGGATAACATGACAACCCTGTCAAGACCACACCAGGAGACAACACGGTGACCAAGACAGGAGGAAAGCTTCCTCCCAGACAACCTACCCTCGCCCACCGCCACAAGCACACCCGCTCCCAAGAAGAACACCCGCTCTCAGAACCCAACCTACATATGCTTGCATCGATATGGTGCCCGACATCATCCTGCGCGAGCTGCCACCGGCACTCAGGGAGAAGTATAGGGTGATGAGTGCTGGTTTACCCCAGAAGTATGGCATGTTAATTTTTAAGCACCACGTGTCCTACTTGGTGTACTGCGAGTGGGCCAACAATGTAAACTACAAAGGAAATCGCGAAAAAGGACGCTTCCTGAAAATTTAAGAAGGACTATTGTTGAGGAATTGCGGCGCTATTTTTCAATTTCAGATCCTTTAATGAAAATCGTTCGAGACTCCATTAATGGCATTTTGCGCCATACAAGGCATCCGCCCTGGAAGGACAATCTGGTGGGGAAAGAATTTGCGTGACTGTTCAACTGTTGTTTATTTTTTTAAAATATTTTTGTAAATGTTTTGACTTTCTGTACTTTAATAAAGATGTTGCGTTTTTTAAATTTTATGAATAAAGAATTTTTTTTAATAACACCATACTTTTGTGCTATACATGTTTTGACTTTCTGTACTTTAATAAAGGAGATGTTGCGTGTTTTAACTTGTGTTAATAAAGAAATGTTTTTACTTAATGTACACAAGACCTGCACAATTCCAGTCCCCAAGGACTGCAAACAGGCCCGGTTTTCAAGGTTATCCTTAAAACCGGGCCTGTTTGCGGCCCTCGAGGACTGGAGTTGTGCAGGCCTGACGGACTGTTCTGTACACATTTAAATGGTTAAAAGCTCACTCCATAGCATCTCCCACTCTCAGGGGAACTTGCTTGCTTGCAGTATGATTGTGACAAATCTAATACAGAGTGCTTTTCCTGGTAATGTACTGGTGAATAAAAGCTTCAATCAGACTTAGAACTTTGCAACTAATATTGACAGATTTATTATAAATCATTCTTCCTGATATTGCACAGGTTATTAAGAATGTATATTAGTGTTAGGGACCCTTGAAACGTGAGTTGGCTCAAGGGCTTACAACAATTTGGCCAAAATGTTAAACTAAAAGACCATTTATTTAATAGATATTTATACATATATATTTAGGCACTGTACCGTTTATGAGTTTCACTGGATGTGCACTGAGCTCTTTCTGTGTTTTATGTTCTGTCTCTGATTTTAAATATATATTGCGATGCTCAGTAGCACTCCTCTGTGACACTCATATGCTTATATATATGTTGTGGTTATTTTGGGTGTTCAATAGGAGCTTGTTAGGTGTCCAGTATGTTTCACCATCCTACTGTAAATGTTTTGACTTTCTGTACTTTAATAAAGGAGATGTTGCGTTTATTAAATTTTATGAATAAAGATTTTTTTTTAATAACACCATACTGTTGTGCTGTACATGTTTTGACTTTCTGTACTTTAATAAAGGAGATGTTGCGTGTTTTAACTTGTGTTAATAAAGAAATGTTTTTACTTACTGTACACCAGACCTGCACAATTCCAGTCCCCGAGGGCCGCACACAGGCCCAGTTTTCAAGGTTATCCTTAAAACCGGGCCTGTTTGCGGCCCTCAAGGACTGGAGTTGTGCAGGCCTGACTGACTGTTCTGTACACCATCCTACTGTAAATGTTTTGACTTTCTGTACATAAATGTTTTCACTAGCAGTAAACCATACACCTATTAATGTTTTGAATTGCTGTACACTTAAAATGTTTTTAAATTGTATTTGTAAATAAAAGTTTTTGTACTTACTCCACCAATAAAAGAAAATGTTGATTTGTTTTAAATTGTTCCATTGTCTCCTTTTATACTGTAACAAAATACAGTGTTTCTAGAACATACTGTACAGTACTGTCCATGCATACTGTACAGAATACTATAGGCATGCTCAGCACTGTACAGTACATCACAAGAGTATTAAAACAATACATGCTGTACGGGTATAGAATACACATATGTACTGGAATACATGTTGAATAAATGCATACTTTTTATTTTTCGGGTTTATTATACAGTATATATAAAAAAAGTATTGTATACGGTCTGAAAACAACAGCATTCTGTTTCTGGTTTTCTATGAAGCTCTCAGTTACAGTATTTTATCCTAATCAATAACAACGGTCACTAAACTGTAGACTCCGTTTTTTTTAATCAGATTCAGCAATGTGCAGGCATTGTGACACAAAGCGATATTATTCATCAAAATCCCTTCATTTGCCGTTTTCCGCATCAGATTACAAAGTTTTCTTTTCTGAGGAAAAAAAAGGAAAAGTTTTACTGTAATGGTCAGTCAGTCCCCTAAAGAAGTTACCACAGTCAGTCCCACCAATAATTTTCTCGGGGGACGTCTCCTGTTCACATGCGCATGCGCTTAC
This sequence comes from Ascaphus truei, assembly GCF_040206685.1. Classification (NCBI taxonomy): domain Eukaryota; kingdom Metazoa; phylum Chordata; class Amphibia; order Anura; family Ascaphidae; genus Ascaphus; species Ascaphus truei. Next base: position 157,752,964 of record NC_134484.1, read on the forward strand.
TGTTGATGTGATGACACGCATATGCGTTTCAAGAAGGTTCCAATGCACATGCGCCTAGCGTTCCACCAATTGTTCAGTATCTACTGTAGAAGCTGCTCAGCAAATGATATTGCTTACAGGAGAATCGCTTGACTGTGCATTGATATTGATATTTGAAAAACAGAATAAAATACGGCAACATTACTCACCATAGACTTTGCCAATCAGCTGGCACCGAGCCACTGCCAGTCCCGTATTCTTGATTATACACGTCGTTGACAGGTCACAGCAGGACTACTACACCTGTAGTCAGCTGATGAGACTGGAAATCACTAAGGTACATGCAAGCTTGCTGGAATCTGTACGTGAAATCCGGCTCAGGCTGTAGGTGTCCGGGCGGAGACAGACAGCAAGGGTTGTCGGTCACCAGGTTTTCACTGACGGTTGGACCGTTATTGGAAGCCGGTGCTGGTGCTGGCGCATTGCTTGCCTGTGATTGACGATTCTTAGTTGGTTTTAACATGACCTTTCACCTTTTGAAGTCTCCATGATCATAGATACGGGAAAAACCCGGTGATACACACCAATACCCTCCAATAACATCGGGATCAATACGAAAAAACCATGGATCGATACATAACTTTTTGCTTATTGCATGCTTCCACACATGAGCATCTGTGAAAATTTGTAAAAGTCATAGTTTTCGATAAAATACTGATAAATTTGAACAACTGTTGCCATCTTATCATCTGTTGCATTAATCGCGGCCCATATTAAATAAGCGTACGTTCTGTCGGGTTTTTGGAACACAGACTGCAGTTGTGCACTCATCTCGGAACTCTCAGGACAATACAGTAGAACACCAGACACTTCGCGTTTAGTTTCAATATGAAAAACCTAAATTAATACATTATTGTAACTTCTTCAGTCCCAAGGCCAATTTACAATGGACCACTGTGGTATTCTTTTAAACACCTGCAAGTTGACACATTACTGAAGCGCATGCGCATTACAATTCATGAATATCTGCCATGTGGTGGATACGCGAAGAATTGCAACCAATTAAATCTGAACCATTATCAATAAACACATCAACCGCGCATGAACCGCGGGTGTGAATACAACATGAATGCGGTATGAATGCGGTCAGAATGCGGCATGAACGTGGTGAAGTGCGGTGAAGTGCGTGGCATTCGGAAAAAATCCCCGAAAAAATTCGGAGATGTTGGAGAATAAAAGGGGCCGCGGCTGTATTACTTTGTTGCTAATAGCTTTTTTTTCTTATTTCAGCATTATATACACATGGCAACTGGAATAGGGTGTTTATTTATATATATTCATTGTGTTGATGTATATTTCAATTAATAATTTGTATACCCGTTATTCTATTGTGATTTAACTTTACTTGCATTTTTTTCTATGTTGATTATAATTATGTAAACACTTGTGTTTGTGTGTGGATCTGCACGTGATTGGTTGAGTATTACCCACTGAGCAGCCAATCATCTGCATGATTAGGTATACAGATTCAGCAATGAGTATCCGAACACTTGCCTTTGAAAATCTGGGACAATCTCTCAGTAATGCTGCAACATTTCTGTGACATTTCTGCAAACAGACTAATAGCCCATCGGATTAACACAGCGGGAATCCCTGGTCAGTTTGAATGGGACTGCCATGTACCCCCACTGTGTTAAACCGATGGGCTATTAGTCTGTCTGCAGAAATGTCACAGAAATGTTGCAGCATTACTGGGGTATTGCCCCAGATTTTCCCAGGCAAGTGTTCAGATACTTGTGGCTGCATCAGTATATATCATCTGTATTTGTGCAGTCAACTATCCCTGAAGAAGTAGAAATAGGAAATGCATAGGAGTTTTGTGGTATTGAGCAACCATTGCTTTGTGTCCCATTCCACTATGTGTTAATTTAATGGAGCCTGCGGCAAGCCATTTCAAGTTACCACTAGCTAACACAATTTGGTGCGCAGTTTTTTCCTGTACCATAAAATATTAAATAACTGTGAATACAGTGATACGTGTAAATGTCCATACATAAAGTACATAAATTGAAAAAGATAAAAAGAATATACGGTGCCATGACGGTCCCGCAGTTTCTGAGAGGATGAAACACATCCACAAGAATCTATTGAAAAAAAGAGGCACGTGCCACATAGTATAAATCTGTTTTGACATTTATTATCAAAAGTAAAGGATCTAAAATGGCACACAAATAAGTGTAACCAGAAATAATCCATTTAGAGATGTATTATCTCAACAGGATGGTATTAATCTGGGGATTTTCATATTCTGTAGTAGGTACAAATAGTAGGAATTCCTGGCATCAAGGTGAGTTTTTGAGACCAACAAGAAGGTGGGGGCTGGAAATAAAAAAGAGGCAATCTCTCATAAGGTAACGCCCGGTGATAGTCCTGATCCAAAGCCACAACAGCTAGGCACTTCAGGAAACTGACTGGTGTCCTCCATTGGTTCCTGCCTTGGATTAATGTGCCTTCCTGGTTAAATTGTGGCCACCTCAGTCAGGAAAAGGTCACCAAGTGATCTGGAGGGAAGCCAGCACCAGAGGGTGAGGGACTCCCAACACAGCACAAATGGAAGGCGCAGAAGCAGACCACTACCAGGCAGGTCTTCCATCATTACTAGTGGAGGCTTGGAATTTCTTAAATCCACCAGCCTGTGGGGGACTTACAGAGCCAGGGAGCTTCACTGCTGACTGAAGTATTCACATGCAGATAAGTATTTTTAAGGCACTCTCACTGAGGCGTTTACCATTGCTTTTTAGTCTAGTTAACGTTTTTTTTGTTATTAAAGCTATTTTCTGATGCTGCTGTATTCCTATGCGCTTCAATCACAATATACAGGTACTTATTTGAGGAGATTCAGGGGTTCCCTCTCTCAAGAAGCAGCAAGCAGAAAGCAAGAGTCACTATACTTTCTCACTTTTGGACTGCATCTTCATATATAATTAGTCTATAACCACTGGACTGCATTGCACATTTGCTATATATATAGCTGTGAGTGTATGCAGTGTGCTGTGAGTGTGTGCAGTGTGCAGTGAGTGTGAGCAGGGTGCAGTGAGTGTGTGCAGTGTGCAGTGTGCAGTGAGTGTGTGCAGTGAGTTTGCGCAGTGTGTCTGCAAAAAACTTTCATTTTTTTATTTCGGGGTCCACGCTCCATCCGCGTTATATGCGGATCCACGTTATAGTGGATCGCGCTATAACAGGGTTGAGCTGTGTATGTGTATATATATATATATATATATGTATGTATGTATGTATGTATGTAAATATATACTGTATCTGGTTTATTGTGCTTTTCTATGTGTATGGAGCTCTTTCATTGTATAGCACATGGAATGCATGTGTGCATGTTGCGTGTATCTTATGTGCGTGTGTCTGTGTAGGAAGGGTGTTGGGTACGTGTAGTGTTCATCTATGTATGGTGTGTTGGCCACCTATTTCTTGGGTCAGTTGTTCGTCCCCCGGGTTAAAATTTATCAGTCAGCCTCTCATGTCAGAGCTAGGAGTGAGGGTACTCTTAATATCACAAGGGTGATATATTAGAGCAAGTGTAAAGGCAGTCCATATTAAGGTTTATCTGCAGTATAAACTAGTAGTGGGGGTGCATAGGGCAGAAAATATGTTGAAACTTGAGAGAGTTTAATGGAGGTATCCTACTGTAATTGATTAGCCTGCTGCAACAGGACAGACTGAGGGACTTGAATGGCATTGTTGCTTCTCCATGCAACAAACCCAGCTCTCAACAATATTATTTACAGTACAATAGATAATTTTTTAAGTGATTATTTCAGAATATATTTAAAAAATCCCTAAATGCTAGTAAAAATGCACTAGTAACATCAAATGACATTATATTTTCCTATGATCAGTTAGAATTAGTTTTCAGCTGCAAGAGAAATTAGATGCACAATTGCAATCTTTTTGTACTATGAAAGTATGTTTTTATTTTTAATATCGTATTAGTGTATATTCTCACGAGAACTCTTAAAGGATATTGAAAAGCACAGTATAATAAAATAACTGAAAATCACACGGTTTTTATTCATTCACAAACTTCTTCTGTTGACAACATTTAAAATGTTATTCCTGCACAGCACATGGTTTAATTCATTAAAACCTGCAAAAGGGCAAGGCGCAAAAGGTGGCTTTAGTCTTGCGCGCATTTTCATTCAGCAGGGGGGTTATTAATAAAATGTACTAGATAAGTTTTGTAGAAGGGATTTACTTCTTGACCTTCATACAAAACCCTACCACAAACTTTTTCAATTATCACAGTGATGAAATTAATTGAGAAACTTTAATGTGCTACAGAAATCATTCCTGGATTTTAACAGGAGCTTCAATAAGGACAAATCTACCTTTTGTTTTTGTTTTTTAACTAAAAATTTAATTCTTAAACTAGTACAGTAATTGCATAAGTTACAAGAAAATATTTACTTTGAAAATACATAACTTACCCATGCCACAAACAGTTACCTCTCCCTGGTCCCCAAAAACTATGCCACACAACGTCTTGGGAAGATCAACTGTCCAGTTTTAGAAGAAACAAGTGAACATATTGAACATAACAATTGAAAGAACCTATGAACACAGCTAGTTTACTTTGTCATCAAATACACAAGAGCCAGAGGGATACCCTCAACTCATACCCACATTGCCCCGAACCACTCAAGCCACATAGCACATACTGTACAGTAGTTACTTAAAAAGGAAGGAAACTATTATTCTGTCCCCGCCCAAGCCAATGATGACACCAACGTCCACATCAAGCCCAATTGCGAGGTCTAACACACCTAACTTAAATGAGCAAATACTTGCCAAGTCCCCCTGTGTCACACCCCTACAGCCATATAATCCATTTAAAGCCGCAACAATTATATCTACAGTACAAAAACCAATCCCACCACCAACATTCAAACCCAAACAGTGAATCAATGGATGGCGTGTAAGCAGGAAGAGGAAAGTATGGTCCTTACACCTCTCCATAAATAACTTTCTGAATCCCCACCCATTATTTGGACCTCACAACCCCCAAGGAAAGGGCACATCTGCACTAAAGTCATGCTGTCTCTCCCACTACTTTTCCAAGGCATTCTTGACTTACCCATGCCTCAAAATTGTCCCCTCCCCCAGGTCCCCAAAAACCACACCACACAACCTGTTGGGAGGATTAACCGGTCACAAATGTATTAGAAACAAGTCAACATATTAAATATAACTATTAACAGAACCTAGGGAACAAGGCAGCTTGCTTCGTCATCCCATACACAAGAGTCCAATGAATACAATCAATTAGTACCCACAAGCCACTGGCACATACTTACATAAACATAGAAGGCCAAGAGGGAACAACATGTCATTAAGAGTTGCAACATACCTTACTTAAAGGAACCAATACTGACCGAGTACCCCTATGCCACATTACTCGTGCCACTAGCAAGGTAATTTACCAGACTTTAAACTGGCCTTGCCAGTTGCCACCAATCTTACTGCTCTCTCGGGTTCCTCATGCCTGACATCTACTACCCTCACATCAACCACAAATGTCACCATTGCTTGACTCATTTTCATTTTAGAACTTTCCACCACCTTGCTAATTTTAGTACCTCTCAACACCACCATAGGAGCCATCTCCGTACATACAATTTTCATAATGCAAAAACAGCAAAACATGTAATTGCATATTACGCATGAGCTCCACAGATTGAACCAATGCCAGATCATTTCCTCAAGTGCAAGCACTAATTTTTCACTGCCCAATGGATGTATGAATCTCCACACATCCAAACCTTAAGGAAGGCAGGGCAACCTGGACAAATAACAAAACAGTAAACATCTGGAATATTCAGCAATCCATGCACGGTTTAATATATCATTTCAAATGACCCAAATACCACCTGCCCAATGTATTAATAGATTCCTCCCCTAGTCCATGCCTGGCAAATTCTGATGCTGAACCAAGCCTAAACTAATGGGACCGTATCTTTAAATCTCCTAAACATCTTTTGTCCGAGCATCGCTGTAACCCCCACACAAATGGAAAACAGGACAATGGAGAACTATCTTGGTGAACAAAAAAGGGACCCTCATCTGTGGGCCTGCCTTACCAATACTCCGCCACCTACTTACTGTGAAAATCAAGCTGCCATTCAAGCTCTGCAAGGAGAAACAACTTCTCAACTCTGGACTGATAGAAAAAAAAAAAGATAGTAGCGCTCTGCCCAGGGAGCTAGGTGGTAGCATAAAAATTAAAAATGTATGAAATAAACAGCATCACCCAAAGGAGGTGTAGGTCCTCCGACGCATTTTGCACATGAATGCGATCAAGCACATTCGTGTGCGAAACGTGTAGGGTGACCTACACCTCCTTTGGGTGATACAGATATCCGGGCGGAGACAGACAGCAAGGGTTGTCGGTCACCAGGTTTTCACTGATGGTTGGACTGTTATTGGAAGCCGGTGCTGGTGCTGGCGCATTGCTTGCCTGTGATTGACGTTTCTTAGTTGGTTTTAACATGACCTTTCGCCTTTTGAAGTCTCCATGATCATAGATACGGTAAAAACCCGGTGATACACACCAATACCCTCCAATAACATCGGGATCAATACGAAAAAACCATGGATCGATACATAACTTTTTGCTTATTGCACGCTTCCACACATGAGCATCTGTGAAAATTTGTAAAAGTCATAGTTTTCGATAAAATACTGATACATTTGAACAACTGTTGACATCTTATCATCTGTTGCATTAATCGCGGCCCATATTAAATAAGCGTACGTTCTGTCGGGTTTTTGGAACACAGACTGCAGTTGTGCACTCATCTCGGAACTCTCAGGACAATACAGTAGAACACCAGACACTTTGCGTTTAGTTTCAATATGAAAAGCCTAAATTGATACATTATTGTAACTTCTTCAGTCCCAAGGCCAATTTACAATGGACCACTGTGGTATTCTTTTAAACACCTGCAAGTCGACACATTACTGAAGCGCATGCGCATTACAATTCATGAATATCTGCCATGTGGCGGATACGCGAAGAATTGCAACCAATTAAATCTGAACCATTATCAATAAACACATTAACCGCGCATCAACCGCGGGTGTGAATACAACATGAATGCGGTATGAATGCGGTCAGAATACGGCATGAACGTGGTGAAGTGCGGTGAAGTGCGTGGCATTCGGAAAAAATCCCCGAAAAAATTCGGAGATGTTGGAGAATAAAAGGGGCCGCGGCTGTATTACTTTGTTGCTAATAGCTTTTTTTTCTTATTTCAGCATTATATACACATGGCAACTGGAATAGGATGTTTATTTATATATATTCATTGTGTTGATGTATATTTCAATTAATAATTTGTATACCCGTTATTCTATTGTGATTTAACTTTACTTGCATTTTTTTCTATGTTGATTATAATTATGTAAACACTTGTGTTTGTGTGTGGATCTGCACGTGATTGGTTGAGTATTACCCACTGAGCAGCCAATCATCTGCATGATTAGGTATACAGATTCAGCAAGGAGTATCCGAACACTTGCTTATGAAAATCTGGGACAATCTCTCAGTAATGCTGCAACATATCTGTGACATTTCTGCAAACAGACTAATAGCCCATCGGATTAACACAGCGGGAATCCCTGGTCAGTTTGAATGGGACTGCCATGTACCCCCACTGTGTTAATCCGATGGGCTATTAGTCTGTCTGCAGAAATGTCACAGAAATGTTGCAGCATTACTGGGGTATTGCCCCAGATTTTCCCAGGCAAGTGTTCAGATACTTGTGGCTGCATCAGTATATATCATCTGTATTTGTGCAGTCAACTATCCCTGAAGAAGTAGAAATAGGAAATGCATAGGAGTTTTGTGGTATTGAGCAACCATTGCTTTGTGTCCCATTCAACTATGTGTTAATTTAATGGAGCCTGCGGCAAGCCATTTCAAGTTACCAGTAGCTAACACAATTTGATGCGCAGTTTTTTCCTGTACCATAAAATATTAAATAACTGTGAATACAGTGATACGTGTAAATGTCCATACATAAAGTACATAAATTGAAAAAGATAAAAAGAATATAAGGTGCCATGATGGTCCCTCAGTTTCTGAGAGGATGAACCACATCCACAAGAATCTATTGAAAAAAAGAGGCACGTGCCACATAGTATAAATCTGTTTTGACATTTATTATCAAAAGTAAAGGATCTAAAATGGCACACAAATAAGTGTAACCAGAAATAATGCATTTAGAGATGTATTATCTCAACAGGATGGTACTAATCTGGGGTTTTTCATACTCTGTAGTAGGTACAAATAGTAGGAATTCCTGGCATAATGGTGAGTATTTGAGATCAACAAGAAGGTGGGGGCTGGAAATAAAAAAGAGGCAATCTCTCATAAGGTAACGCCCGGTGATAGTCCTGATCCAAAGCCACAACAGCTTGGCACTTCAGGAAACTGACAGGTGTCATCCGTTGGTTCCTGTCTTGGATTAATGTGCCTTCCTGGTTAAATTGTGGCCACCTCAGTCAGGAAAAGGTCACCAAGTAATCTGGAGGGAAGCCAGCACCAGAGGGTGAGGGACCCCCAACAAAGCACAAAGGGAAGGCGCAGAAGCAGACCACTACCAGGCAGGTCTTCCATCATTACAAGTGGAGGCTTGGAATTTCTTAAATCCACCAGCCTGTGGGGGACTTACAGAGCCAGGGAGCTTCACTGCTGACTGAAGTATTCACATGCAGATAAGTATTTTTAAGGCACTCTCACTGAGGCATTTACCATTGCTTTTTAGTCTAGTTAACGTTTTTTTTTGTTATTAAAGCTATTTTCTGATGCTGCTGTATTCCTATGCGCTTCAATCACAATATACAGGTACTTATTTGAGGAGATTCAGGGGTTCCCTCTCTCAAGAAGCAGCAAGCAGAAAGCAAGAGTCACTATACTTTCTCACTTTTGGACTGCATCTTGATATATAATTAGTCTATAACCACTGGACCGCATGGCACATTTGCTATATATATATATAGCTGTGAGTGTATGCAGTGTGCTGTGAGCCTGTGCAGTGTGCAGTGAGTGTGTGCAGTGTGTAGTGAGTGTGTGCAGTGTGCAGTGAGTGTGTGCAGTGTGTGCAAAAAACTTTCAATTTTTAATTTTTTTTATTTCGGGGTTCTCACTCAAACCGCGTTATAAGCGCATCCACGTTATAGTGGATCGTGCTATAACAGGGTTGAGCTGTGTATGTGTATATATATATATATATATATATATATATATATGTATGTATGTATGTATGTATGTATGTATATATATATACTGTATCTGGTTTATTGTGCTTTTCTATGTGTATGGAGCTCTTTCATTGTATAGCACATGGAATGCATGTGTGCATGTTGCGTGTATCTTACAGTATGTGCGTGTGTCTGTGTAGGAAGGGTGTTGGGTACGTGTAGTGTTCATCTATGTATGGTATGTTGGCCACCTATTTCTTGGGTCAGTTGTTCGTCCCCCGGGTTAAAATTTATCAGTCAGCCTCTCATGTCAGAGCTAGGAGTGAGGGTACTCTTAATATCACAAGGGTGATATATTAGAGCAAGTGTAAAGGCAGTCCATATTAAGGTTTATCTGCAGTGTAAACTAGTAGTGGGGGTGCATAGGGCAGAAAATATGTTGAAACTTGAGAGAGTTTAATGGAGGCATCCTACTGTAATTGATTAGCCTGCTGCAACAGGACAGACTGAGGGACTTGAATGGCATTGTTGCTTCTCCATGCAACAAACCCAGCTCTCAACAATATTATTTACAGTACAATAGATAATTTTTTAAGTGATTATTTCAGAATATTTTTAAAAAATCCCTAAATGCTAGTAAAAATGCACTAGTAACATCAAATGACATTATATTTTCCTATGATCAGTTAGAATTAGTTTTCAGCTGCAAGAGAAATTAGATGCACAATTGCAATCTTTTTGTACTATGAAAGTATGTTTTTATTTTTAATATCGTATTAGTGTATATTCTCACGAGAACTCTTAAAGGATATTGAAAAGCACAGTATAATAAAATAACTGAAAATCACACGTTTTTTATTCATTCACAAACTCCTTCTGTTGACAACATTTAAAATGTTATTCCTGCACAGCACATGGTTTAATTCATTAAAACCTGCAAAAGGGCAAGGCGCAAAAGGTGGCTTTAGTCTTGCGCGCATTTTCATTCAGCGCTGAGATAATGAATAAAATGTACTAGATAAGTTTTGTAGAAGGGATTTACTTCTTGACCTTCATACAAAACCCTACCACAAACTTTTTCAATTATCACAGTGATTAAATTAATTGAGAAACTTTAATGTGCTACAGAAATCATTCCTGGATTTTAACAGGAGCTTCAATAAGGACAAATCTACCTTTTGTTTTTGTTTTTTAACTAAAAATTTAATTCTTAAACTGGTACAGTAATTACATAAGTTACAAGAAAATATTTACTTTGAAAATACATAACTTACCCATGCCACAAACAGTTACCTCTCCCTGGTCCCCAAAAACTATGCCACACAACGTCTTGGGAAGATAAACTGTCCAGTTTTAGAAGAAACAAGTGAACATATTGAACATAACAATTGAAAGAACCTATGAACACAGCTAGTTTACTTTGTCATCAAATACACAAGAGCCAGAGGGATACCCTCAACTCATACCCACATTGCCCCGAACCACTCAAGCCACATAGCACATACTGTTCAGTAGTTACTTAAAAAGGAAGGAAACTATTATTCTGTCCCCGCCCAAGTCAATGATGACACCAACGTCCACATCAAGCCAAATTGCGAGGTCTAACACACCTAACTTAAATGAGAAAATACTTGCCAAGTCCCCCTGTGTCACACCCCTACAGCCATATAATCCATTTAAAGCCGCAACAATTATATCTACAGTACAAAAACCAATCCCACCACCAACATTCAAACCCAAACAGTGAATCAATGGATGGCGTGTAAGCAGGAAGAGGAAAGTATGGTCCTTACACCTCTCCATAAATAACTTTCTGAATCCCCACCCATTATTTGGACCTCACAACCCCCAAGGAAGGGGCACATCTGCACTAAAGTCATGCTGTCTCTCCCACTACTTTTCCAAGGCATTCTTGACTTATCCATGCCTCAAAATTGTCCCCTCCCCCAGGTCCCCAAAAACCACACCACACAACCTGTTGGGAGGATTAACTGGTCACAAATGTATTAGAAACAAGTCAACATATTAAATATAACTATTAACAGAACCTAGGGACCAAGGCAGCTTGCTTCGTCATCCCATACACAAGAGTCCAATGAATACAATCAATTAGTACCCACAAGCCACTGGCACATACTTACATAAACATAGAAGGCCAAGAGGGGACAACATGTCATTAAGAGTTGCAAAATACCTTACTTAAAGGAACCAATACTGACCGAGTACCCCTATGCCATATTACTCGTGCCACTAGCAATGTAATTTACCAGACTTTAAACTGGCCTTGCCAGTTGCCACCAATCTCACTGCTCTCTCGGGTTCCTCATGCCTGACATCTACAACCCTCACATCAACCACAAATGTCACCATTGCTTGACTCATTTTCATTTTAGACCTTTCCACCACCTTGCTAATTTTAGTACCTCTCAACACCACCATAGGAGCCATCTCCGTACATACAATTTTTATAATGCAAAAACTGCAAAACATGTAATTGCATATTACGCATGAGCTCCACAGATTGAACCAATGCCAGATCATTTCCTCAAGTGCAAGCACTAATTTTTCACTGCCCAATGGATGTATGAATCTCCACACATCCAAACCTTAAGGAAGGCAGGGCAACCTGGACAAATAACAAAACAGTAAACATCTGGCATATTCAGCAATCCATGCACGGTTTAATATATCATTTCAAATGACCCAAATACCACCTGCCCAATGTATTAATAGATTCCTCCCCTAGACCATGCCTGGCAAATTCTGATGCTGAACCAAGCCTAAACTAATGGGACCGTATCTTTAAATCTCCTAAACATCTTTTGTCCGAGCATCGCTGTAACCCCCACACAAATGGAAAACAGGACAATGGAGAACTATCTTGGTGAACAAAAAAGGGACCCTCATCTGTGGGCCTGCCTTACCAATACTCCGCCACCTACTTACTGTGAAAATCAAGCTGCCATTAAAGCTCTGCAAGGAGAAACAACTTCTCAACTATGGACTGATAGAAACAAAAAAAGATAGTAGCGCTCTGCCCAGGGAGCTAGGTGGTAGTATAAAAATTAAAAATGTATGAAATAAACAGCATCACCCAAAGGAGGTGTTGGTCCTCTGATGCATTTCGCACATGAATGCGATCAAGCACATTCGTGTGCGAAACGTGTAGGGTGACCTACACCTCCTTTGGGTGATGCTATTTATTTAATAGATTTTATACCACCTGGCTCCCTGGGCCGTGCGCTGCTATTTTTTTTGTTTCTATCTGGATATCTCTACCAGCGGCTGGACACGCCACAAACAAATTCATTGAAGCTCTGAGATAGGGTAGTAAGTTTCTCAGTGACATCAGTAAGTTGATTGCTTAGGAATTGCCAGTGTTCCATAGTAACACCTTGGCCCACCTCACGGGGGTCTGCATTTTTTGGGCTCTGCATAATGTAAGATCTGTATGCCCGCAGACCTGGCCAGTCCCCAGTACTGAGGTGGGTAAGGGTATAACACGCACCCACAGCAGTGAGGGCGTGCCCGGTGTGTGGTAGTTGCATTGCCGGGCCTGGTGAGTAAGGGTTAACGTTATACTTGCTGAGTCCGGGGTGCCAGAGATTGGAAGGTATTGTCCAAGAGCCAGAGTCCAGGGATAGGAGAGAGCAGCGTAGTGATGTCCGAAAGCCAAGGTTCAAGGGCAGGAGAAGGCAACGTAGTGAAAGTCCAAAGCAGAGTTCAAGTTCAAACAAAGGGAATCCAAACAAGGGCAGGGACAGGAACCAGAGCTGAAATAGACAAGGGATCTGGGCATAGACACTGCACACACAGGAGCTACAGGAAAGCTATGCAGAGCAAGGAAAGAGAGGACAGACTGGGGTTATAAAGGAAGGAGGACAAATAGCAGGAAGGGGTGGAGCAGGGGGTTTTGAGAGTAGGAGAGGAGACAGGGAGGTAATTTAGGGTAATGGCCTTTAAGCTCCGTGGGGCGGAGCCAGTACCCGGGGAGGATTGGTAAGAAGAGCGGGTGCGCGCGCCCTCTGTAACATGGTCACGCGCGCGCTTTGCGCGAGCACTAGAGAGTGGGGGAAGCATCGTGGAGGAGGTGCTTGGCTGGAGGGTAAGAGAGGGGGAAGGTGCGGAGGAACCAGGTAAGGAGACAGAGGTACGCCAAGCGGCGTGATTCCCCTGACGGGAGACCAGGGACCAGGAACGCGCACACACAGTGAGAGGACCGCACATGCGTGCGAGACGCGAACTGGAGTGTGCCAACTGCGCCGCGCTGGCAAGAGCGAGTCCTCCGATCCGTTACACCCACCCATCCCCTTATGTACTGCAGGGCAGTCATGTGAAAACTGGCAGTGAAATGTTTAGCAGTGCCATTGTATTCCTTGTAAGGTGAACATATTTATTAGATTCAGTGTTAATGTCTCTTTGTTCTGTTGCAGTATGAAACGCTGAAAATAAGAGGAATGAGTTTCTGAGCAGGAGTGGTCATTGACCAGTTTGCCTTTGTTGCGGCGGCTCTTGGGGGGTAGGTGCGTGTTCTTGCCAGACTGGGAGCTGGTCCGTTTGAGCCCGGGGGGAGTACAAGTGGACAAGGTCAGTTATCCATGACCTTGAGTGCCCGCTCGCATAGGGGACACGAGGTCAGCGGTTTGAGGGCCACTGACCGTCCCCTCCCCCTCCTGTCATAGGAGCACTCTGGAAGGGAGTGGCATTTGCCCTTCTTAGGTTTCTGTATAAATAAATAGCCATGGCCATTTTACCTCCAGTCCCGTTTACTGTCTTTATTCGTACGTTACATGTGGGTACATGGCGGGGGAAGAGGGGAACCGCCTGGCAGCCTCCGTGGTTATGTGAGAAGCATACGTCCTGTGTCATGAACACTTTATTCTCCAGCATGCTTGGCAAAATAGTGCCTCTATCATCCTTTCTTGGAAACCACAAATTGAGGAGACAGCATCTACTTGAACCCTCATCTTAAGCTATCTTTGCCAATGCCACGTCTATGTACATCGCTAATGATTTCAGGTTTCTCTTACAAAAGGAGACTTCTACCTCCTAAAAAGGGATTCAGACAAAACTTTCAAATCCTCCCTGAGCATCTCTACGGCCACCCTTTTGGGGTAACGGCAAAGTTATGGCTTCATGAAAGGCATGCTATTTTCTGTCACAACGATCAACCACTCTCTTGAAGTCACACAAAAATGTAAATTCTCTCACATTATTGCCATTTTAAAAAGCAATATGTTTAAGATAATATCTCAAACTGCAAAACACTTCCATGTAGCAATGATAATCTCATTCGCAACCTATTGTGCATGTAATAATTTTCACTGCCAAATAAATGTCAAAGTAAATCTACAGGTTGTTATTGTACAATTTTGTTTACTACCATACAGTATGTGACATGGGGAGTCATGGACTCTTATGTTAGAGAACAATTTTGGTCAAAGACAACCAAACCAAAGTATCCCCATTGATTGCTCTCAACCCTATTCGTTACTACTAAATCATTTATTGAATTGATTAAATGCGTTATAAAATAATAAAATTAATCAACATGGGCTTAGGGAATACTATATCCTAAAAGGCTAGTCAAGACCTCCTACAATTTACAAAAATAATGAAACTTTCTTCAAACAAAGTGTATATTTACTATATACAAAGTGATTGTTAAAATCAAGTGTGGTGGGATCATGGACTACATCTAGAAAGTCACTTGGTAAATTGTATCAATTGGCTTTTGGTAAACCACATGCTGTGACCCCTATAAATTGCCAAATGTATGGGTAGTAGGTAGTTGATTGTAGTATCTTTGGCTAGATAGTATATTAAAGTTTCATACTCAAACCTTGACTCAATTATTATAAATGAAAGTGCAAATAGCGCTTCATAGCTATGACATGAATATCCACATACAAGGAAAAATAGATTGACCTATAACACAGTGGGTTCAGTCAACCAATTGCAGCTACATTGTATTGATGTGTACATCAGTCAGCAATGTGTCCAACACAATATACCTTGCTTATCGAATATCAAAGCTGTTTTAATTGGAATTGTTTTAAACTGAACAGGTTAAATTGTAGCACCACTGTAATGGAGTATATGTTTTTAACTGCAAGCTGCAATGATATATTATAGCAATCTAGAAGGATCAATGCATGCACTAAGTTACACGTGGGTTATATTACCTCTCTGGGAATGCACTAACTTAATTTGTTCTTTAAGTTCATCTATTAGACAGCTGCACACCAATAATAAGTTGCGCTATACCCCATATAGTTTGAAAAACACAGTGAATTTATCATGCAGTCATCACTTATTAGGTCTTAGTTAAAGCAACTAAAAAAATCATTGTGGATACAAAACAAACTCTCCCAAAACCACATGATAGTAGAATGCTGCTCTGTCTACGTGTGTATCATTGACAGTGTCAAATAAAACAAACACATGCATCATACTTTGTAGCACTTTTGTTGTTATAACGCCATACTACCCGATCCTACATGTAGTCCTAATGCCTCCGCAAAAATTCCCGACCCCCGACGCCACCGTCGTGACATCACTAAAAACCTAAGTGACGGGGGAACAATGGAACCTTGTTGAAACGCATATGCGTGTTATCGCATTTCTACACATGCGTGTCAATATGGAACCTTGTTGAGAATAAAATTACTACTACTATAGTTGCATACAGTAAATTACATTACTGCACAGTACATTCCTCACAGAGTCGCTAGAAATCTACAGTAGTACTGCTGTAAATCTATCTAAACAGTAAAAAACTTTTATTTGATAGATTTATAGAGTATATACTGTATTTCAATTAGATATTTATATATATTTAAATGACATTAGTACTTTATGTACTGTATAGTACGACAATAAATGTATCGAAACAGTAAAATCAACTTGATTTCAAGATTTATATACTGTATACAGTAAGTTAATGAGATAATTATATATATATATATATATATATATATATATATATATATATATTTAAATGACATTTGTACTTTATGTATAGTACTGTATGACTGCAAGTGTATCTATACAGTAAAATCAACTTGTTTTGAAGATTTATGTACTGTAAACTGTGTGTTAATGAGATATTTCTATATATTTAAATTACATTTGTACTTTATGTATAGTACGACTGTAAGTGTATCTAAACAATAAAAACATGAGCACACCAAAAAGTATTTTTAAAGAATGACAAGTTTTATTTGAACAGGATAACAAGGTAAAAATGAATAATACAAAAATACAACATCACCTCTTCTTCCAAATTTACAATTGTCTTGTCTTTTTATTCTTCACACTGGCTGGCTTTTCTTGGACATATTGGTCTGTAAAGAAAGAGACAATATTTAAAAATAACAATCACACCATACATTATGCAATCCTTTTTTGGGTTTTGGTAGAAAGGACATAGCATGGGGTACAGTATTTTACTGTACATAATGACTACACATGAAACAATTATTAAATCATGACTACAGTACATTACATTTTGAAATTCTGTGATTTTTGGGGTTTTGCTAGAATAGGCAAAAAGCAGAAAAAGGCACTTTACATTAGGACTAGGGGTTTACATTAGGTTTATTGGGTTTGTGGAAGAAAAAGCATGCATGGCATGGGGCACAGCACACTGCACAGTGGCTTACCTGGCAGTATTGCTGAGAGTGTTCCCTGCACCTAGGGTGGTATTTCCTACACGTTGTCTTCACCCGGCTCCAGACATGAAAAATAAAAAAAATGAAATAAAATCATTTTAAAACAATTAACTTTTTTTTTAGACTATTAAAAGCATTTGTGGCACATCTTTATTTGTAAATAAATTTAAAGTGTGTAGTCGTCCAGTAAGTTGATAGACCTACAGGGAAGAGCCCTTGTATGTATCAAAAGCCCATTATCTCTCATGGTTCTCACAAGAAGCGCGTTCACATATAAATAACGCTTGAATTCATCCATAATAGTTCTCCTTAAATTTGCAGGAAGCCCCTTCTTTAACTTATTTCCTTCATAATTCACATTTTGGCTCCACTCTATGTACATCTCGAAACTGATGGTGTTTAAAAATGAACAGGGGAAATGTGTGCGCGTATCCACTGCATCTGGTCTTTTATTTCTCCTGGATGCTCTGCGGGCGGTCGTTAAGGATGATTTCTGGGAGCTGTACAATCTGGGGTGCTGGACAGGGTGTGCTTCTGGCAGTGGGCAGTGGTAGATGGTCTGGGAGGATGCTTTCCTGCTGTCATGGCTGTCCTCTTACTGGGGTTGTCATCATCTAAAACATAAGGGTTTATGTTTATCCTAAAGATGGAGGGATGAGCGTAGTTCCTGTGGTGTACTTGGTGTTGGCACC
>NC_134484.1:157775577-157786870 GCF_040206685.1 Ascaphus truei
GCCAGTCACTCACCCACCCAGCCAGTCATTCACCCACCCAGTCACTCACCCACCCAGCCAGTCATTCACCAACCCAGCCAGTCACTCAGTCACTCACCCACCCAGCCATTCACACAGTCACTCACCCACCCAGCCATTCACTCAGTCACTCACCCACCCAGCCGGTCACTTTGTCACTCACCCACCCAGCCAGTCACTCTGTCACTCACCCACCCAGCCAGTCACTCAGTCACTAACCCACCCAGCCAGTCTCTCCGTCACTCACCCACCCAGCCAGTCACTCAGTCACTCACCCACCCAGCCAGTCACTCAGTCACTCATCCACCCAGCCAGTCACTCAGTCACTCACCCACCCAGCCAGTCACTCAGTCACTCACCCACCCAGCCAGTCATTCAGTCACTCACCCAGCCAGTCACTCAGTCACTCACCCAGCCAGTCACTCACTCACCCAGCCAGTCACTCACCCACCCAGCCAGTCACTCACCCACCCAGCCAGTCACTCAGTCACTCACCCACCCAGCCAGTCACTCAGTCTCTCACCCACCCAGCCAGTCACTCAGTCACTCACCCACCCAGCCAGTCACTCAGTCACTCACCCACCCAGCCAGTCACTCAGTCACTCATCCACCAAGCCAGTCACTCAGTCATTCACCCACCAAGCCAGTCACCCCTGCCCCACCCAGCCAGTCACTCACCCAGCCAGTCACTCACCCAGCCAGTCACTCACCCAGTCACCCAGCCAGTCACCCAGCCAGTCACCCAGCCAGTCACTCAGTCACCCAGCCAGTCACTCAGTCACCCAGCCAGTCACTCAGTCAACCAGCCACCCAGCCAGTCAACCAGCCAGTCACCCAGTCACCCAGCCCCCCAGCCAGTCACCCAGCCACCCAGCCAGTCACTCACTCACCCAGCCAGTCACTCACTCACCCAGCCAGTCACTAACCCACCCAGCCAGTCACTCAAGCCAGTCACTCATCCACCCAGCCAGTCACTCACCCACCCAGCCAGTCATTCACCCACCCAGTCACTCTCCCACCCAGCCAGTCATTCACCAACCCAGCCAGTCACTCAGTCACTCACCCACCCAGCCATTCACACAGTCACTCACCCACCCAGCCATTCACTCAGTCACTCACCCACCCAGCCGGTCACTTTGTCACTCACCCACCCAGCCAGTCACTCTGTCACTCACCCACCCAGCCAGTCACTCAGTCACTAACCCACCCAGCCAGTCTCTCCGTCACTCACCCACCCAGCCAGTCACTCAGTCACTCACCCACCCAGCCAGTCACTCAGTCACTCATCCACCCAGCCAGTCACTCAGTCACTCACCCACCCAGCCAGTCACTCAGTCACTCACCCACCCAGCCAGTCATTCAGTCACTCACCCAGCCAGTCACTCAGTCACTCACCCAGCCAGTCACTCACTCACCCAGCCAGTCACTCACCCACCCAGCCAGTCACTCACCCACCCAGCCAGTCACTCAGTCACTCACCCACCCAGCCAGTCACTCAGTCTCTCACCCACCCAGCCAGTCACTCAGTCACTCACCCACCCAGCCAGTCACTCAGTCACTCACCCACCCAGCCAGTCACTCAGTCACTCATCCACCAAGCCAGTCACTCAGTCATTCACCCACCCAGTCAGTCACTCAGTCACTCACCCACCCAGCCAGTCACTCAGTTACTCACCCAGCCAGTCACTCAGTCACTCACCCAGCCAGTCACTCACTCACCCAGCCAGTCACTCACCCACCCAGCCAGTCACTCACCCAGCCAGTCACTCACCCACCCAGCCAGTCACTCACCCACCAAGCCAGTCACTCACCCACCCAGCCAGTCACTCACCCACCCAGCCAGTCACCCACCCAGTCAGTCACCCACCGAGTCACTCACCCATCAAGTCACTCACCCAGCCAGTCACTCACCCAGCCAGTCATTCACCAAGCCAGTCACTCATACTGCCAGTCACTCACCCAGCCAGTCACTCACCCAGCCAGTCACTCACCCAGCCAGTCACTCAGTCACTCACCCAGCCAGTCACTCAGTCACTCACCCACCCAGCCAGTCACTCACCCACCCAGCCAATCAGTCACTTACCCACCCAGCCAGTCACTCAGTCACTCACCCACCCAGCCAGTCACTCAGTCACTCACCCACCCAGCCAGTCACTCAGTCACTCATCCAGCCAGCCAGTCACTCAGTCACTCACCCACCCAGCCAGTCACTCAGTCACTCATCCACCCAGCCAGTCACTCAGTCACTCACCCACACAGCCAGTCACTCAGTCACTCACCCACCCAGCCAGTCACTCACTCACTCACCCAGCCCGTCACTCACTCACCCAGCCAGTCACTCACTCACTCACCCAGCCAGTCACTCACTCACCCAGCCAGTCACTCACCCACCCAGCCAGTCACTCACCCACCCAGCCAGTCACTCACCCACCCAGCCAATCACTCACCCATCCAGCCAGTCACTCACCCACCTAGCCAGTCACCCACCCAGTCAGTCACCAACCCACCCAGTCACTTACCCATCCTGTCACTCACCCAGCCAGTCACTCACCCATCCAGTCACTCACCCAGCAAGTCACTTACCCAGCCAGTCACTCACCCAGCCAGTCAATCACCCAGCCAGTCACCCAGCAAGTCCCTCAGTCACTCACCCAGCCAGTCACTCATTAACTCACCCAGCCAGTCAGTCAGTCACTCACCAAGCCAGTCACTCCCCAGCCAGTCACCCACCCAGTCAGTCACCCACCCAGTCACTCACCCATCCAGTCACTCACCCAGCCAGTCACTCACCCAGCCAGTACTCACCCAGCCAGTCACTCACCCAGCCAGTCACTCACCCAGCCAGTCACCCAGCCAGTCACTCACCCAGCTAGTCACCCAGCCAGTCATTCACCCAGCCAGTCACTCAGTTACTCACCCAGCCAGTCACTCAGTCACTCAGTCACTCACCCACCCAGCCAGTAACCCACCCACCCAGCCAGTCACTCAGTCACTCACCCACCCCAGCCAGGCACTCAGTCACTCACCCACCCAGCCAGTCACTCAGTCACTCACCCACCCAGCCAGTCACTCAGTCACTCACCCACCCAGCCAGTCACTCAGTCACTCACCCACCCAGCCAGTCACTCAGTCACTCATCCACCCAGCCAGTCACTCAGTCACTCACCCACCCAGCCAGTCACTCAGTCACTCACCCACCCAGCGAGTCACTCAGTCACTCACCCAGCTAGTCACTCAGTCACTCACCCAGCCAGTCACTCACTCACCCAGCCAGTCACTCACCCACCCAGCAGTCACTCACCCACCCAGCCAGTCACTCACCCACCCAGTCAATCACTCACCCACCCAGCCAATCACTCACACATCCAGCCAGTCACTCACCCACCTAGCCAGTCACCCACCCAGTCAGTCACCAACCCACCCAGTCACTTACCCATCCTGTCACTCACCCAGCCAGTCACTCACCCATCCAGTCACTCACCCAGCAAGTCACTTACCCAGCCAGTCACTCACCCAGCCAGTCACTCACCCAGCAAGTCACTCACCCAGCCAGTCACTCACCCAGCCAGTCAATCACCCAGCCAGTCACCCAGCAAGTCCCTCAGTCACTCACCCAGCCAGTCACTCATTAACTCACCCAGCCAGTCACTCAGTCACTCACCAAGCCAGTCACTCACCCAGCCAGTCACCCACCCAGTCAGTCACAAACCCAGTCACTCACCCATCCAGTCACTCATCCAGCCAGTCACTCACCCAGCCAGTACTCACCCAGCCAGTCACTCACCCAGCCAGTCACTCACCCAGCCAGTCACTCACCCAGCCAGTCACTCACCCAGCTAGTCACCCAGCCAGTCATTCACCCAGCCAGTCACTCAGTTACTCACCCAGCCAGTCACTCAGTCACTAAGTCACTCACCCACCCAGCCAGTAACCCACCCACCCAGCCAGTCACTCAGTCACTCACCCACCCAGCCAGTCACTCAGTCACTCACCCACCCAGCCAGTCACTCAGTCACTCACCCACCCAGCCAGTCACTCAGTCACTCACCCACCCAGCCAGTCACTCAGTCACTCACCCACCCAGCCAGTCACTCAGTCACTCATCCACCCAGCCAGTCACTCAGTCACTCACCCACCCAGCCAGTCACTCAGTCACTCACCCACCCAGCGAGTCACTCAGTCACTCACCCAGCTAGTCACTCAGTCACTCACCCAGCCAGTCACTCACTCACCCAGCCAGTCACTCACCCACCCAGCCAGTCACTCACCCACCCAGCCAGTCACTCACCCACCAGTCAATCACTCACCCACCCAGCCAGTCACTCACCCACCTAGCCAGTCACCCACCCAGTCAGTCACCAACCCACCCCAGTCACTTACCCATCCTGTCACTCACCCAGCCAGTCACTCACCCATCCAGTCACTCACCAGCAAGTCACTCACCCAGCCAGTCACTCACCCAGCCAGTCACTCACCCAGCAAGTCAACCAGCCAGTCACTCACCCAGCCAGTCACCCAGCCAGTCAATCACCCATCCAGTCACCCAGCCAGTCACCCAGCCAGTCACTCAGTCACTCACCCAGCCAGTCACTCAGTCACTCACCCAGCCAGTCACTCATCCACTCAGCCAGTCACCCAGCCTCTATCTCTCTGTGTATCACCCACCCTCTGTGTGTGTCACCCACCATTTCCCCCCTCTGTGTCTCCCCCCTCTGTCTCCCCCCACACTCTCTCTCTCCCCCCACACTCTCTCTCTCCCCCCACACTCTCTCTCTCCCCCCACACTCTCTCTCTCCCCCCACACTCTCTCTCCCCCCTACACTCTCTCTATCTCCCCCACATTCTCTCTCTCTCCCCCCACACTCTCTCTCTCCCCCCACACTCTCTCTCCCCCCAACTCTCTCCCCCCCACACCCTCTCCCCCCACACTCTCTACCCCCACACTCTCTCTCCCCCCACACTCTCTCTCCCCCCACACTCTCTCTCCCCCCACACTCTCTCTCCCCCACACTCTCTCTCTCCACCACACTCTCTCTCTCTCCCCACACTCTCTCTCCCCCACACTCTCTCTCCCCACACTCTCTCTCCCCCACACTCTCTCTCTCCCCCACTCTCTCTCTCTCTCTCTCTCTCTCTCTCTCTCTCTCTCTCTCTCTCTCTCTCTCTCTCTCTCTCTCTCTCTCTCTCTCACTCTCCCACACTCTCCCTCCACACTCTCTCTCTCCCATACTCACTCTCCCACACTCTCTCCCACACTCTCTCTCTCCCCCCCACACTCTCTCTCTCCCCCCACACTCTCTCTCTCCCCCCACACTCCCCCCCCCCCTCTCTACCCCCCACACTCTCTCTATCTCCCCCCACATTCTCTCTCTCTCCCCCCACACTCTCTCTCCTCCCCCCACACTCTCTCTCTCCCCCCACACTCTCTCTCCCCCCCCACTCTCTCCCCCCCACACCCTCTCCCCCCACACTCTCTACCCCCACACTCCTCTCTCCCCCCCACACTCTCTCTCCCCCCACACTCTCTCTCTCCCCCACACTCTCTCTCCCCCCACACTCTCTCTCCCCCCACACTCCTCTCCCCCCACACTCTCTCTCTCCCCCCACACTCTCTCTCTCCCCCCCACACTCTCTCTCTCCCCAACACTCTCTCTCTCTCTCTCTCACCCACTCTCTCTCTCTCTCTCTCCCCCACACTCTCTCTCTCTCTCCCCCACACTCTCTCTCTCCCCCAGACGCTCTCTCTTTCTCCCCCACTCTCTCTCTCTCACTCCCCTCTCTTTCTCTCTCTCTCTCTATCTCTCTCTTTCTCTCTCTCCCACACACACTCACTCTCTCTCTCCCCCACACACTCAATCTCTCTCTCCCCCACACTCTCTCTCTCTCTCCCCCACACTCTCATCTCTCCCACACTCTCTCTCTCCCACACCCTCTCTCTCTCACACTCTCTCTCTCACACTCTCTCTCTTACACTCTCTCTCACACTCTCTCTCCCCAAACTCTCTCTCTCTCTCCCCACACTCTCACTCTCTCCCCACACTCTCTCTCTCTCCCCCCACACTCTCTCCTCTCCCCAACACTCTCTCTCTCTCTCTCACCCACTCTCTCTCTCTCTCTCTCTCCTCTCCCCCACACTCTCTCTCTCTCTCCCCACACTCTCTCTCTCCCCCAGACGCTATCTCTCTCTCCCCCCACTCTCTCCCCCCCACACCCTCTCCCCCCACACTCTCTACCCCCACACTCTCTCTCCCCCCACACTCTCTCTCCCCCCACACTCTCTCTCCCCCCCACACTCTCTCTCTCCCCCCACACACTCTCTCTCCCCCCACACTCTCTCTCCCCCCCACACTCTCTCTATCTCCCCCCACATTCTCTCTCTCTCCCCCCACACTCTCTCTCTCCCCAACACTCTCTCTCTCTCTCTCTCCTCATCCACTCTCTCTCTCTCTCTCTCTCACTCTCCCCCACACTCTCTCTCTCTCCCCCATACTCTCTCTCACCACCACACTCTCTCACCCCCACACTCTCTCTCTCCACCACACTCTCTCTCTCTCCCCCACACTCTCTCTCCCCCACGCTCCTCCCCCACACTCTCTCTCGCCCCCACTCTCTCTCTCCCCTCTCTCTCTCTCTCTCTCTCTCTCTCTCTCTCTCTCTCTCTCTCTCTCTCTCTCTCTCTCTCTCTCTCTCTCTCTCCCACACTCTCCCTCCCACACTCTCTCTCTCCCATACTCACTCTCCCACACTCTCTCCCACACTCACTCTCTCCCCCCACACTCTCTCTCTCCCCCCACACTCTCTCTCTCCCCCCACACTCTCTCTACCCCCACACTCTCTCTATCTCCCCCCACATTCTCTCTCTCTCCCCCCACACTCTCTCTCTCCCCCCCACACTCTCTCTCTCCCCCCACACTCTCTCTCCCCCCACTCTCTCCCCCCCACACCCTCTCCCCCCACACTCTCTACCCCCACACTCTCTCTCCCCACACACTCTCTCTCCCCCCCACACTCTCTCTCTCCCCCCACACTCTCTCTCTCCCCCCACACACTCTCTCTCCCCCCACACTCTCTCTCCCCCCCCACTCTCTCTATCTCCCCCCACATTCTCTCTCTCTCCCCCCACACTCTCTCTCTCCCCAACACTCTCTCTCTCTCTCTCACCCACTCTCTCTCTCTCTCTCTCCCCCACACTCTCTCTCTCTCTCCCCCACACTCTCTCTCTCCCCCAGACGCTCTCTCTCTCTCCCCCACTCTCTCTCTCTCTCACTCCCCTCTCTTTCTCTCTCTCTCTCTATCTCTCTCTTTCTCTCTCTCCACACACACTCACTCTCTCTCTCCCCCACACACTCAATCTCTCTCTCCCCCACACTCTCTCTCTCTCTCCCCCACACTCTCTCTCTCCCACACTCTCTCTCTCCCACACCCTCTCTCTCTCACACTCTCTCTCACACTCTCTCTCTTACACTCTCCTCTCACACTCTCTCTCCCCAAACTCTCTCTCTCTCTCCCCACACTCTCACTCTCTCCCCACACTCTCTCTATCTCCCCCCACACTCTCTCTCTCCCCAACACTCTCTCTCTCTCTCTCACCCACTCCTCTCTCTCTCTCTCTCTCTCTCTCTCTCTCTCTCTCTCTCTCTCCCCCACACTCTCTCTCTCTCTCCCCCACACTCTCTCTCTCCCCCAGACGCTCTCTCTCTCTCCCCCACTCTCTCCCCCCCACACCCTCTCCCCCCACACTCTCTACCCCCACACTCTCTCTCCCCCCACACTCTCTCTCCCCCACACTCTCTCTCTCCCCCCACACTCTCTCTCTCCCCCCACACACTCTCTCTCCCCCCACACTCTCTCTCCCCCCACACTCTCTCTATTTCCCCCCACATTCTCTCTCTCTCCCAACACTCTCTCTCTCTCTCTCTCATCCACTCTCTCTCTCTCTCTCTCTCTCTCTCTCTCTCCCCCACACTCTCTCTCTCTCTCCCCCACACTCTCTCTCTCTCTCCCCCACACTCTCTCTCTCCCCCAGACGCTCTCTCTCTCTCCCCCACTCTCTCTCTCTCTCACTCCCCTCTCTTTCTCTCTCTCTCTCTATCTCTCTCTTTCTCTCTCTCCCACACACACTCACTCTCTCTCTCCCCCACACACTCAATCTCTCTCTCCCCCACACTCTCTCTCTCTCTCCCCCACACACTCTCTCTCTCCCACACTCTCTCTCTCCCACACCCTCTCTCTCTCACACTCTCTCTCTCACACTCTCTCTCTTACACTCTCTCTCTCTCACACTCTCTCTCCCCAAACTCTCTCTCTCTCCATACACTCTCACTCTCTCCCCACACTCTCTCTCTCTCCCCCCACACTCTCTCTCTCTCTCTCTCTCTCTCTCTCTCTCCCCCACACTCTCTCTCTCTCTCCCCCACACTCTCTCTCTCCCCCAGACGCTCTCTCTCTCTCCCCCACTCTCTCTCTCTCACTCCCCTCTCTTTCTCTCTCTCTCTCTCTCTCTCTCTCTCTTTCTCTCTCTCCCACACACACTCACTCTCTCTCTCCCCCACACACTCAATCTCTCTCTCTCCCCCACACACTCTCTCTCTCTCCCCCACACTCTCTCTCTCTCTCTCTCCCCCACACTCTCTCTCTCTCTCTCTGTCACCCACACTCTGGATCTCTTATTTACCCTATATATTTAACTGCCCTATACTACATCGAAATCTTAACTGCCCTATACTGACTCAAGTTTCACACGGAAGACATCGGAACCCCCCCCCCCTAACTCAGAAGACAGGTAGGGAACACATCCCCTCCAATGTATAACATTGCGGGAATGAGGGTACCTGGACATTGAGGGACTGCGGATCAGGTAAGATCCCAGGCGGGATTGCTGCTTTAGATATTGTGAAGCGGGGGCATCCTGACAGGTTAAGGGGTTCAGGAAACTAGACACACACACACACACACACACACACACACACACACACGTAACAAGGACTAATTGTAGTATAATGTAATACAATAAATACATTTGTCAAAAACGAATGTTGTTCTGACTAGGAATTTATTAAATGTATTTTATTTATATATTTTATTTTAAAGCGGGGTTGGGGGCGGGACTAGGGGCGGGACTGGGGGACGCGGTTGGGGGTGTGATTGGGGGCGAGGTTGGGGCGGGACTAGGTGGCGAGTAGATTTTTTGGTTGGGCGAGTAGATTTTTGGGTGATTTGTCGAACACTGTATATATATATATATATATATATATATATATATATATATATATATATATATATATATATATATATATATATATATATATATATTATATATATATATATATATATATATATATATATATATATATATATATATATATATACAGTTAGGTCCAGAATAATTGGACACTGATATAAGTTGTGTTATTTCGGCTGTGTACCAAAATAAATTCAAGTTACAGTTAAATAATGAATATGGGCTTAAAGTGCAGTCTATCAATTTAATATCAGGGTATTCACATCCAAATTGGAGGAAGGGTTTAGGAATTACATCTCTTTAAAATGTAGACCCCTTTTTTCAAGGGACCAAAATTAATTGGACAATTGACCCAAAAGCTGTTTCATGGACAGGTGTGGACTATTCCTTCGTTATTTCATCATCAATTAAGCAGGTAAAAGGTCTGGAGTTGATGCCAGGTGTGGCATTCGCATTTGGAAGCTGTTGCTGTGAACCCACAACGTGCGGTCAAATGAGCTCTCAATGCAAGTGAAACAAGGCATCCTTGGTCTGCAAAAAAAAAAAAGAAAATCCATCAGAGAGATAACAGGAACATTAGGAGTGGCCAAATCAACAGTTTGGTACATTCGGAGAAAAAAGAACGCACTGGTGAACTCTGCAACACAAAAAGGCCTGGACGCCCACGGAAGACAACAGTTGTGGATGATCATAGGATCCTTTACATGGTAAAGAAAAACCCCTTCACAACATCCAGCCAAGTGAAGAACACTCTCCAGGAGGTAGGCATATCATTATCCAAGTCAACCATAAAGAGAAGACTTCACGAGAGCAAATACAGTGGGTTCACCACAAGGTGCAAACCATTCATAAGCCTCAAGAATAGAAAAGCCAGATTAGACTTTGCCAAACAATATCTAAAAAAGCCAGCCCAGTTCTGGAACAGCATTGTTTGGGCAGATGAAACTAAGATCAACCTGTACCAGAATGATGGGAAGAAAAAAGTATGGAGAAGGCTTGGAACGGCTCATGATCCGAAGCATACCAGATCATCTGTAAAACACGGTAGAGGCAGTGTGATGGCATGGGCATGCATGGCTTACAATGGCACTGGGTCACTGGTGTTTATTGATGATGTGAAAGAAGACAGAAGCAGCCGGATGAATTCTGAAGTGTATAGGGATATATTGTCTGCTCAGATTCAGCCAAATTCAACAAAGTTGATTGGACGGCGCTTCACTTTACAGATGGACAATTACCCAAAACATACTGCGAAAGCAACCCAGGAGTTTCTGGAGAGACATACTCACTGTACAAAAATGCAACAACGACAAATTTATTATTCTCAGCATTTTGCCCATTCTCTTAGAGCATAATGGGAATGCGATCGACATGTAGTAAGGTACTGTAGTAATATGCAGTACAGGTAAGAAAGGCACTGACAGGAAGCACTTTAAATGTTAGCTGTACAGTAAAGTTATAGTACTCTAACGTTATAATTTTATGTTTGAGCTTATTCTCCCTTTTTTATATTTTATATTCAGTATGTATTTATATTCAACATCTGTGTAATACCTATTATTAGAAATAATGCATTCTGCATTACAAGTACAGTACAGTAACTTAAAGTTTATTCATTTTGTGTGAATGTCAATACTGTTAATCTGTCAAGGCCTTCAATACACTAATCCTGCAGTCATTTTTTTTCTTTCACAGGAGAGGCAGCACTCCTAGAAGGGAGTGTGGGGGGAAATGTCTAATCTTATTGTCCTGTTTGCATAATAACAGTCAATGGTTTGGCCTAATCCCCCCTCTCTCAATGACAAAAAGAAACTCGGAACTTTAGTTTACACCTGGTGACTCAGCTAAACCCCATGGAATTACTGTAGAAGCCAGCCCTTTTGAAGATGCATATAGCACTCTAACTGTTTTTTACACCCGGTAACTCAGCTGCAGTAAGCAACATGTAATTAGAAGTCCCTCTCAACGTGAAATATACTGTAATCTTTTTGTCAGCTGTTAAAATTGTTTGTTAAATTAATAAAAGTTATCACT
>NC_134484.1:157792070-157824899 GCF_040206685.1 Ascaphus truei
GTGTATTTCTATTTTGCTCATATGTGGATTGTGTGCTTTTGCACCTTATATTATAGTTATCTCTATGTATGATTTATACCAGGTCCATTTTTTCACTCACACATTGGAACTTTAGACCAGTTGGCCTCATTGGGGGGAGGGACTATTTTAGACCCTTTTTTCTCAATTAGTTCATTTACATGAGGCTACACTAATCATTTGTATTTTTCTCCTGTATGTTACTACTTGAATTGGTTTTCCTATTTACAGTGGCGGCCGACCTGAGTCTAAGTCGGCTAGATCCGCGGCTCTCAGATTATCTCGGTTAGGTGCGTTTTTTTTGTTTTTTTCGCCCGGAGTGAATTGCGTTATGTTAGCGCTCGTGATATTAGCATTTTATTCTCGCTGTCTGCAATACTGCAATGCCGTATAAAAACTCAGGGGGGGCGTTTGCAAGCTGTTGTATTGGAAGTCTAATACCTTTGCGGTTCAACCTACGTCAGTACACAGTCTGTGTGTGCGCGCGCAGTAATTGTAAATTTGCATATTTAAAGTATACATGCATTTGCAGTGCTGTGCTGCTGTACAGTATGTCTCATTTGAAAAATATTGAAATGCAAAGGTGTGTACAGTACAGTAACAGTGTCACATTTCAGCATATACAGCGCTCTCCCTCGCTCAGGATAATTAACTGCACTGCAGGGTATTTCAACTTCTTATCTTCTCTACAATGCAGTACATCTCTCCCACACCATTCCTTTGAACATGTGTCTGGTTTCAATCACATTCCTGCTTGACAGCAGGTGATTACTATGGATGCGCCTGTTACTTCACCCACCACTGCTTGCTTGCCTGAGTGAGTGACCAAAAAAAAATGTAAAAAAAATTTTTTATTGTAATTTTTTTATTTATATTTTCTCCACAAACCTGCAAAAACCATCTTACTGTATTATGATATTCAATCTGTGCTGTAGCTTTTGACTGCGACCCTGTGCGTTTGACTGCACATGGTTGATTTGTGAGCTTTTTACGTACTGAATTTGGGGGTGTATTATTATGATGAACTGCCTTTTGAAATTAAAGTATGTCTTTAGCTTTGAACTTCATGCAGCTGTACCCTGTAGCCCCCTCCCCCACAAACACACACAAGGCTAGCTCAATGATTTGAAATTCCACAGAGTCGTTAATTTTCTGAATCTTGCTATTGTGTTCTTAATCTGACCATAGCCGAGCTACAAAGCCTCACTGCGCCAGCGTGTAATACTTTTTGAGATGGGAGCTAGCTGCTTACTGCGCATGACTCACCCAACCCCCCCCCCTCTCCACAGAGTCGTTACTTTTCTGAATCTTGACATTGTGTTCTTAATCTGTCCATAGCCAAGCTACAAAGCCTCACTGGCCTGGGTGTAATCCTTTTTGAGATGGGAGCTAGCTGCTTACTGCGCATGACTCACCCAATCCCCCCTCTCCACAGAGTCGTTAATTTTCTGAATCTTGACATTGTGTTGTTAATCCGTCCATAGCCGAGCTACAAAGCCTTACTGCGACTGCGTGTAATCCTCTTTGAGATGGGAGCTTTGAGGCTTTTTTTACGGTAACCCTTTGGAAAATCCCTTTTTAATTATAATTTTTTAACTGTTATTATATACACAAGCCTGCAAAAACAATCTTGATATTACGATATTCAGGGAAAAGGGAGACCAAAAAGCGCACCAGCACAAACGGAGCAGGAAGAACCCAGGACAAAAAAATGATTAAAAGGGCACTTTAATGTGGCAAAAGACCCATCCAATGCATTTCGAACGTCGCAGCATTCTTTTTCAAGGATAAAACACAATGTGATAACATCCATTATACACCCTCTTACCTGTGGGCCATTTCGCGCCAAAAATCAGAACCTGATGACGTCATAACAGAACGACTCAGTGCCGATCTAAGGGCAAAAGGAAGTACCAAAGGCAGTGTGGCCATCTTGGATGTGGGCAAACATAGGAACACAATAACAAAGCTTTATTGACCATTCCAGCAGAACAAAATACATTGCTGCTAACTGGACAAGCATATTTAAACGAAATAAAGCTATATTAAACTAAACTAATGCTTAATAAAGGGTACTATTATATCAAGAAAAAACATGAACAAGGTGGATTAAAAAACTAGCTGTGTTGCAACTAAGTTATATACAAAAAAAAGTTAAAAATAAAAACCTCTAGACATGATTAAAAAAATGTGCAAGAAAAGTAAATTTAAAGACATATTACACATATATACTGCATAACACAGATTGTGTACCTAAATCATAGGAACCAGGGAAATACAACCATTATAAAATATGAAGTATTAGCCACAAGATACATCAAAGAACAATTTAAGCTTACATATTAGCATAATATTTGCATGATAAGGCATAGGTTCAAAGGTTATAATGATAAGAATATAATGTCCAATATAATGACGATGGTCTTATTTAATCTGTATTACCAACTAATTACACCATAATACGTCTATCACAAAAATGTTTACAAAAAATGTGTTAGTTGCCAGTCAATGTTCAAGCCCATAGGGAAGCGCGTTTGGAGAGTGAAGATCCAATACGCCTCCCTACGGTCCAGAAGGTTGATATGATCACCTCCTCTAGATTTAGAAATAACTGATTCAATCCCCAAAAAGGAAAAATTATTAATTCCTCCCTGACCACATTCAGTGAAATGTTTTGAGACTGGATGATTAGTGTCTCTCAATTTTATGAGCCTTAAATGCTCTAACATCCTGACCTTAAGGGCTCTATTCGTCCTCCCCACATACCTCTTGCCACAACCACATGTTATTAGATAAATCACAAATTGACTTTTACAATTTATAAAACTGTTAATCTTAAATTCCTTATTTGGTAATATATTCACACCATGTGGCGGTGGCAAGGCAAACTGGAAAAAACTTTTGGCAGGCTTCATGTGTTTACATGCACTACAAGAGCCACATTTGAAGGAACCCCTAGTGATAAAAAGTTTTTTCAAACGTTAAGATTTGAGTTCACTTGGTGAAACATGAGATCCAATTGTTCTCGCTCTACGATATACAAAAGTAGGACCAGAATCCACATATTTTTTAAGGTCAGGGTCCATGGATAAGACATTCCAATGTTTTGAAATTATAGAGTTTACTTGATAGTACCCATTATATGACACAATAGGTACTATATCAATTGTTAGTACCCTGGTATAGTGGTCTGGCTTATTATCATTTTGAGATATACCTGCATTTGAGCGCTTCAGCTATTTTCCATATTACGATATTCAATCTGTGCGTTTGCCTGCACATGGTTGATTTGTGTCCTTTTTATGTACTGTATTTGGGGGTGTAGGGATCAAATTATTATGATGAACTGCCTTTTGAAATTACTGTACTCTACTCTATGTAATCTGTCCCTAGCCGAGCGTCAATACACCTGTACTGTAATCCTCTTTGAGATGGGAGCTTGCTGCTTACAGCGCATGACTCACGCAACTTCCCCCCCCCACAGAGTCATTAATTTTCTGAAGCTATTCATTGTGTTTGTAATCCGTCCATACCCGAGCGTCAATCACCACACTGCGCCTGCGTGTAATCCTCTTTGAGATGGGAGCTAGCTGATTACTGCACATGACTCATCCCACCCCCCCCCCCCCACCCCAACCCTTTGAGACTTTGTTTACGGTAACGCTTTGTAAAATCCCTTCTCGGTTTTGAAATGTAAATCTGATTTGCACAGCATTGTGAGAATTGAGAGTTAAAAAAACCATTAACTGATTCATGTTGTTTTGTCATTCATTCTTATTCATTGGTGTACTGTAGGTTTATGGGGGGGATGTTTTCAATGATTATGATTATCAGAAATGTAAATAAATATTTATTTTATTTTATCAGGAACCAAAAAATACGAATATAAAAATAATTATGAATAATACATAATGCAGTCTTTATTAAGTTCTTCTGGCAGATTAAAATTGGATAAACATTTAGAAAACATTTGTAAAACATGGATAAACATGAATTATGCACATTTATAAGAATATTATTAATAATATATACTGTAATGTATAATATATATATATATATATATATATATATATATATATATATATATATATATATATATATATATATATATAGTCAGATAAGGCAGTTGGCACTCCAATAGGTGCTGGTAAGCCACAGGTGCACGTCCCATATAGAGAATGTAGTTATACGTTACCGTTCCAAGGATTGGTAAACAAGAGACAGCACTCAATGTTGAAAATCAAAGTGTATTAGTGAAAGCAAAAATACATCCAGAAACCCTTTCTGGATGTATTTTTGCTTTCACTAATACACTTTGATTTTCAACATTGAGTGCTGTCTCTTGTTTACCAATCTTTGGAACGGTAACGTATAACTATATATATATATATATATATAATATATATATATATATATATATATATATATATATATATATATATGCAAATATAGCTGTGTGCTCATCTGCATGTCTTAGGCAGGTCTGCAACCCCGCCTTTCCCCATTATTACCAAGCATACAGCACTTCCACTGCAGCAAGGGATTTTGGGAAATAACATGCAAATGAGCACATAGTGTCACTTTTTGCCTCAATAACCATATTTGCTTTCCTGTGGAGGGTTTTTGTCACTTTTTTTACTCAACATAACTTAACTCAATATTATATATATATATATATATATATATATATATATATATATATATATATATATATATATATATATATATATATATATATATATATATATATATAAACCATAATACTGAGTTAAGTTATGGTGAGTAAAAAAAGTGACAAAAACCCTCCACAGGAAAGCAAATATGCAAATATAACTGTATGCTCATCTGCATGTCTTAGGCAGGTCTGCAACCCCACCTTTCCCCATTATCACCCAGCATACAGCACTTCCACTGCAGCAAGGGATTCTGGGAAATGACATGCAAATGAGCACACAGTGTCACAGCATACAGCTGGGTGATAATGGGGAAAGGCAGGGTTGCAGACCTGCCTAAGACATGCAAATGAGCATACAGTTATATTTGCATATATATATATATATATAGTAATATTATTTTTTCCGTCTTTATCTTGTTCCTCATTCTGTGTACAGTACAGTAGTTCATTGAGAGAGGAGAGGTTTTGTGTACATCATTACTGCTGTTTATATACTGTACATGTGACTGTACAAACAGATAAGACTGGACACAACACCCCACCTCCCCCAAGGCCACCCTTTTTTCCTGAAACGACAAGAAAACAAAAAATGAGTGTGAATGTGCGTACTGTATTATGGCATTGTTTGATGTGTAGTACTACTGTAGATGGCTGGTGCTGCTTTCTCTGGAAAGAAAAAAATTGAGCAGTTAGTAGGCAGATACTGACTACTGTTAAATACTATGTAACCAGATGGCTGGTGCTGCTCTCTCTGTAAAGAAAAAACTGTAACTACTGTATACTTTGACTATTAGGAAAGAAAAAATCTGTGCCATACTTACCTGTATCCTATTGTACTTACAAAACTACAGTACAGTACTACTTTCCTGATGCTTGCCAATTACGCGCGATCACAATGGGCAATACTGTCGCTATATGGTCTATATATTTATTGCAGCGTTCCACGGTGAGTACATCATTCCAAAAACTCAGTATGCCTTTCGCCAACTCATCCTTTTTGGAAGGTTTCACCACTTTCCGGATATGGTCCTTCAGCTGATGCCAGACCATTTCGATCGGATTGAAGTCTGGCAATCTGTCATTGGAAAAAAAAAAGGACAATTAGTTTAAGAGATACAATACATAGTAAAAACAGTGGGGAAAAAAATGAGACACGGTTACCGCACTTACTCCGCTGGTGTCTTCACCCAGTTGATATCGCGCTCAAGGATATGCGCTGTTGACGTGGTGTGCTTCGGATTGTTGTCCTGGTAGAAACGGTGACCATCCGGGAACTCGCGTGGGATGTATTGCACTATCTCAGGGACAATTTTGTCTTGGAAGTAAGCTTTATTCATGATTCCTATAACAAGAAAAGAAAAGTGCTCAAAAAACTGCACAATAGTACAGTACAGTGCATACAGTAAGGCTACACTAGTAAAGTACAGTGCATAAGGCTACATTATATTTGATATATTTTACCTTCAAAGATGACAATGCATCCTGGTCCTCTCCTAGAGATGGCACCCCACTCATGCAGCTTCACGGGGTGTTTTGGCCGCGGCTTCATAGATATGCGTCCTTTTTTGTGGAATGGAAAGGTTGCAAATCTCTCCAGCGACACAGTAGACTCGTCAGTGAAGATGCAATCCTGGAAAGTTTCTCCACTGTCGATCCATGCCTGGGCCTGGACCACTCTTTTTATTTTGTTTACGTCCCGTATCATGGGGTATGCTCTGTAGTGACAAGGAATAAATAATTTTAGCGGTACAGTACAGTTTCATAAACAACACTTTTACCTCCTGTACTGTCCAGTAGTAACCTCACACGTCCATATTTCCATCCAATGCTGCGTCTCATCTTCTTTATGCTGGTCTCGGATACAGTGATCTCTGGGCATTACTATTGCTAAGGTAATGAAGTGGTTAACCCCTCCCGCAACCTTCCTGATAGGCCTAACCATCCCCTCAGACAACTACTCCCTTCACCCACCTCCTCTACCCTGAATAACCCAGGTACTCTGGTTTAACCACTTCATTACCTGTATATATGTACACTTGTTCTGGTGTACATTGTTGGTTCTAAATAAAAAAAAACATTTTGTTTATAAAAAATTATTTATAAGGTAAGGTTCTGATTTTACACACCTGCTTTTGCCCATCTCTGATATATAATTAGATAGTTCATAAAAGGAATGCTTAACCTACATCCCAAAGTATAAAGCTACTGTAATAACTAGAAATTGGGGAACTTTTTGACAACGTGCTAATCCGAGTGTTTCTGTGAAAGCTTTACTCTATGCAAACCTCCTTGATATAAAAAAACACACCTCCAATTTGAACAAAAAAAAATTGTACAGGAAAAGAGGATAACAGTGTCATTGGGTACTAGTAAGAGCTTTACTCATCATCATGCTCTGGGGGACTGTGGCATGAGTGGGGACTTGGGTAAAAAAAAAAACAATCATTTCAATGCTCTGCTTAGCTCTCTGCTTCCAGGCCTGCCAGAGAGTTGCTCGGGGGTGCCGCCACCTGCCCAATGCGCCTTCTCTGTCCTTGATTCAATCCCTACCCTGAATCCTGATGAAGGCCCTACTCCTCCACCTTCACCCAGCTGTTAAGCCACCTCCATGGCATGGGCTCTCCCCGGGTGGTTAATCCCTCACCTAGGCATTCACTCAATGACAATGTTAACCACCACAAAACACAAGAAGATAGAAGATCGATGCGGCTCCTATAAATGTCAGACTCACCAGGTAGGATGGTAAAATCAACTTATTGTAAAAATTGATTTTACCATCCTACCTGGTGAGTCTGACATCTATAGGAGCCGTGCTGGCATCGATCTTCTATCTTCTTGATTACATCCGGATCGTGGCCGCACAACGGAAGTACGTCATTCACCTTTGGAGGGGAA
The DNA here is from genome assembly GCF_040206685.1 of Ascaphus truei. Taxonomy (NCBI): domain Eukaryota; kingdom Metazoa; phylum Chordata; class Amphibia; order Anura; family Ascaphidae; genus Ascaphus; species Ascaphus truei. The sequence goes on from NC_134484.1 coordinate 157,799,659, forward strand.
CGTTCAGCCAGGAGCAGAACGGGACTGCACACAGCCTTAACCCCATACCTCCATTAGGCTTTTTTCCTTGCTCCACTTATCAACCATATACAGGCTGCCATAAGGTGTTTATCCTGGAGTCGCCAGACGGTTCTTTTTGGTCACCACGAAACACAGCCACTTAAAAGAAAAATGGAAAAATGTGATAAAACTATTAAATTGCTTACTCACAATAACCTCCAATAACAGTGCATTCTCCACTACCTTTGTGCTTATGGAAAATATCTCAGCATTTACAAGCCCATATATTGTTAGATATTGTCGCTTTGGAGATACAGTATCACCTCTTAGATTCTTATTTTTTTTTTTAAGATACTTGTACAGTAGTTTCACTTTTGTGATTTGTATCACTTTAGTGATCAAATGATACACTTACCATACCTTTACAAATGCATATATAATTCATAATATATCTTTTGTCATGAATGATCTTGTATTACTGATCTGGTTAAAGCCACTGCAGGATTCTTTTATTGGAGGTGGAAGGGGAAAGGAATGTTTACATTGTTATTGAATTACTGCTGCGGCCAGCTTCAATCTAACAAATGCCCGTAATTTTCAGGGGCTTTATTCGGTTGGCGCTGAACTTGGCCGCGCGCCAGCCGCATCTTCCCTTCCTCCCTTCATCCGGTCTGCGACCCCTGGCTGCTCCCCCGCTGTATCCCAGTGTCTGCTTCCACTCTGCTTCCCTAGAGCTGATCCCCAGCGTCATTGGACGCCTTCGGGATGCCGCCGGAACGGAGGCAACGGAGGCACCAGTGCCGCGCGGCAGGCATCGGCGAAAAACCGGTGCCTGCACATGGTTTTAAATTACCCGCGGTGGTGGCCGCTTTAGACTCAGGGCGGCCATCACTGTAGAAGAAAATATCAGAATTTATAGTTGAGAAGCGAATTGATACATTTTTGCGAACTCAAAGTAATGTTAACAGGCTTTATTAAATTTGCCAAGGGAGTTTATCTTTTTATATATAAAGAGCTCCAGGCACAAACATTTTTTTTTTATTACAGGGCAACCATTTTAACATGTTTTTTCTCCATATAAATTTGCTGTAAATGTGTTAAATTATTTTATTAGTTGACCTAAATGGGATTTTGATAGAAATCAAATTTGACTACTTCAGTATGCAAGTACAACTATAAATTTCAAGAGACAAATCTCAGTTTTACAGCCCCACTTTAGTTTATACATATTTTATTTGTTTGGAGACAACAAAAAGTGATGTATGGCACTTGCACTTGAAGATAGTGAATTATAAAATACCTCCTAGTCTTCTTAAAAACCTACCATAGATCAGATCTAAGAATTGTTGCCAAGATGTGTCATTAAAATAAATAAACAACAAGTTTACAGCACAAATGACTTGAACTGAAGATCATTTAAGATTCAGCATTTTTCTGGGGTATGAAAGAAATAAAGAATAGAAAGAACAACGCAAAAAGACGTTTTATATATATATATATATGCAAAAAGCTTATTCAGGTATATATGTATATATATATGCAAAAAGTTGTTTTATATATATATATATATGTATATGTATATATATGTATATATATATATATATATATATATATGTATATATATATATATATATATATATATATATATATATATATATATATATATATATATAAAACAACTTTTTGCATATATATATACATATATACCTGAATAAGCTTTTTGCATATATATATATATATATACATATATACCTGAACAAGGTCCTCGCCCCTACCACTTGCAACACTTATCACCTGAGATCAGACTCCACAAGACTATTCATGGTCCCAAGGCTCAACAAAGTATCTGGACGTTCCTCCTTCTCCTTCCGTGCACCCCAAAACTGGAACAACCTGCCAGAGACTCTCACATCCCCCACCAGTTTAAGTTCTTTCAAATATAAGGCTGTCTCACATTTTAACCTGGTCTGTAACTGTTTCATATGCTCATAATATATATTTTCTTTAACTGTGCACGCAATGTATTGTATATAATGTATACCCTGTTCATTTATGTAACTGTACTTTAACCATGTAGTATTTGTTTTACTCTGTGCCCAGGACGTACTTGAAAACGAGAGGTAATTCTCAATGTATTACTTCCTGGTAAAATATTTTATAAATAAATAAATAATATACAGTATATAGTAAATAATTATTTGTCGGAAAACTCCCTACTAGAAATACTGTCACGTCCCCTTTTATTCTCCAACATCTCCGATATGTTTGGGTATTTTTTTCGAATGCCACACACTTCACCGTGTTCATGCCGCATTCATGCCGAGACAGCGCTAATAGTAGTTATCAGTGAAAGTTTGTATATATCAGCACGCCGTCCATAATGTTGCACTTAGTATAGTGAGTTAGTTGTTCCCACTCTAGCTTGCTTGTGTACCTCTAATACAGCCCTCACATAACTGTGAGACTGAAATGTTGAAAACAATTAAATAAGCACAGCGCTAATACAATGCACGCGGCCGCGGCTTTAAATTCCGGAACATGCCGCTTCAAACACTGCATCTGAACGCGGTTTTAAAATTCGTGCTGAAATGGCCGCACGAGGCTAAAGGCGGCTGCCACTGTAAGTGAACCTGTAAGAATCCATTCCATTGCTTTTTCCTGGCCTTTTGTGTTCAGCCTTATCCGAACAATTGAATCCATAGGCGGATTCCATCTTCTCAAGTTCGTGCGGAATCCTTGGAATCTATCAGCAGGCTGCGGTCGGTTGTGCAGCTTCAGTGGAATCTGTGTCTGGAATCCACTGGAATCTATTGCACAAATTCTACAGCAATCAAAACCTAAAGCATTTACAGTATATTGTCAGTTCCACTTCCTGACAGTTTTGCACACTTTATTTTGATGGAGGGGGAAAGGGTATGTGGGACTGTGTGTGGTGCGGAAGGAAGACAGAGAGAGATAGAGAGGAATCTACAAAGATTAAAATACAAATAATTTAATAGTAGTAAAGAGAGAAAGAGAGAGTGAAAGAATGAAAAAAATGAAATAAGAGAAAGAAAGAGATACATTTTTTTAATTTAAAAATGATGTTATATTTTGTTTCATTTTTGTTTGAAAAATATTTTTCATTACAGATGCAGCAAGACAATGGAGCCTATTCTCATGGCTCTGAAGTTTGACAAACCGCTACTTAAGTGCCCTTTACAATCAGATTGGCATGCTTTGCTATTCTGTAAGCCCTTCTCACATATCCAATTCGTGTCTAAACAGCTGTTTTAGAAGTGATTTCACTTCAGCTCTGCCAATCCGACCGATTTGCCACAAAAGCCCCAAATAGACATTTATTTATTAATAAGACTGCTATACTTGATGCTCCATTATGCAAAACGCTTCTTTTAAGCAACCTCAAGAGTGGCAAAGATTGGTATTGTGAGAAACATCCAGAGCCTGAAATTCCATGACAGGGAGCGATATTCAATCCGTGGGAACACCGTGGACAGCCAACAGAATTACAGTAGTTGCAGAATTTATTTATGTATTGTCAATTCAGTATTTATCATGATCCTGTGAATCACAGACCCAGTATGGTCTTTCTCCCTCCAGCAGAAAAGAGAGGTACATAAGAATTGTGACAAAAAGAAAAGAGGCTGGGGCGCTCACTTGTTTTTATAGGCTTGTGATGCTGCCTGTTTTGTGATGTGTAACCAAATAAAGGGTATTATATACTTGCCCTTGTTGTTTTCTGCAGCTGGACCTGTGGAGAAGATAAAGCCCGAAATCTTCTTAGAGTTGCAGTGGAGACGGAGGGTTGGTTAGCGCACGGGATTTCGCTCACAAGATGAAATGAGAAGATAAGGAACACGTGATTAGTGTTTAGATAGCCAAACAGTACAGTCTGCAGTGATAAAAAGTTGTCTCATAAAATATTGGATAAAATGCTAAAATATATATATTTTTTTTTTTTAAATATTTAAAATAAAGTTCTGTGATTGATTGAACTGATATAGGATTGGGGGTAAGTGAAAATAAAAAGGGTGGTGGGAGCGGGTGATTAGTAGGCTTTACTATAGCCTGCTGTCTGTCAGAGATAGTTGTGCTGATTAGCAGAATATGAAGGGCAGTCTTTCTTTAACAGAGTGCTGCCTGAAGCAATGAATGGCTTCCTCCCCCTCCCAATGGAGGCAGTATGCAAGTGACTTATCTCCCGGGTGCCCAAATTAGAGGAAAACAGGCCGAACACAGTGAGTAAGTAAAATAGGATTTATTAAGTGCAAAAAAACAACAAAAGAATAACACTCACGATACAGCTTAGGCAACAGCCCAGCATCAGCCCGATCGTCCGTTCACGCTCCTCTGACCAGTGTGTCTCCCGTGGTCGCGTCCGATGGCGGGACCGGAAGAGGAGGGCTTACCAGATGTCAGCAGGCTGGCTGGGTCCTTCAGTCAATGGGCTCCGGCAGGGAACTACACGTTTCGCAGTGATGCTTCGTCAGGTTCCTGCCGGATGCCCTGTGTCTTCCCTTCTTATAGGCTTGAAACCTAATTGATTGTTTGATTGCAATCAATTAGTGCTTGGTATAAGTACATGATCAAAACAACTTTTATACAATAGTGGGTATTGGACTTATCGCTTATTCACTGTAATAAGTAATTAAAAGTGGAAAAAATGTGGATACATGATTCGGTTGTGCTTTATACAATGGTGATAATATGTTTAGGCAATTAATCATGTACACATGGCATCCATTCTGCAGAGTGGATTACTCGGATCCTGATTATCTCGCATGTGGTGTAGACAATTCAGTAATTAGGATAATATACACACATCTTTAAACAATTTTCTTAAAATGAGTGTAGTTCTAGAAATATATTGTATTTCAACCTTTGAATGAATCCCATAAAAGGCCTTCAAATCAGAGTGTATGCATGGCTCTACCATTAGGTATAATAGCTCTATTGCTGGTTAGAAGATGATTGGATAGTTAAAAAGTGATTGGATTGTTAAAAAGTCAAAAAGGACTATATAGATGAAAGGATGTCAAAAAAGACTATGTGGATAAAGGATTTTTTAATTAAAATTATAATAAAAATTATAATATAAATATAGCTACTGCACGACACACTTTATTTGAGCAAATGCCCAGTATGTACCTGGCAGATACCTGGAATGCGCCGCTCCTCAACTCTGACAAGCCCCGTTGCATTTGCCTTCCCAGCCTGGGTTCATGCCTGGCTGACGGGCGGCTGATCTGTTAAATGATAATGATTAGGATTTAATAGGCTGCAATGCTTCGCGTGTCTACCAGATGGCATAAATTCATGAATTGTAATGCAGTATATATATATATATATATATATATATACTGTGCAGTATTGCAGCCAGCGGGAATAAAATGCTTCAATCCCTGCCTGGAAAATAACCCAATGCACTCGGGCAGAAAACAGTCACAAACCTCAATACACCCGGGTATACCTGAATTCGTGGGACTAGCTGAGCTCGAATAAAGTGTGTCGCCAGTGTAGTAGAATTCATGTGTGGCAAATGTGTCGCATTACATGTGTCTTCATTAATATTCTGAGTTAAGAATATGCTGGATTGCCCAGATGATGTAGGTTTTGGTTCCCCCTTGTGGTTGGTTTGAAAATTTGTGTGAATGGTAGTGGTATCTTTGTGATGTATAGTTTTGTATTAAAATTAAGTTAGACTCTAAAAAAATTTGTATCTCAAGTGTGGTTGTATGTGGTGCATCGGGGATGTGATTCCAAGGGTCACCATACTATTCACTCTATATCTGTGTGTTTAGTTGGTTGAGCTAAACAGAGGCAGATATTCAACATATGCTCGTTGGTACAATAAGAAGTATGTGAACATAAATACAAGTTTTGATGGAACATCAAAGTTGTGGCGGTACTCGTACAAGGAGAAAGGGTGAGAGGAAAAAAAAGGGAGAGAGGAAAAAAAAAAAGAAAATATGGAAAGTTAGAAAAGAGAGAGAGAGAAAGAGAGAAAAAAGAGAGAAAAAAAAGAGAAGAGAAAGAAGGGGGAGAAGAAAGGGAAGAAAAAGAGAGAGAGAGAAAGAGAGAAAAAAAACATGATTAGTAAACCTTGAATGAAATGTGATAAAATGTGATAAAATATGATAAAATATGATAAAATAAACCATGAATATATTTTATTCTAAAAATACTTTATTCTAGAAATGCCCCAATGTCTATGTCAATGTTAAGTCCTAGGGGTGCTAGCGTCTTTAATTTGTAGATCCATAGAGTCTCTTTTTTGGCTAGTTTGGTTAGTCTATCGCCCCCTCACCAGAGGGGGGGGATCTGTTCTATGGCTCTATAGGTGAGGCCGGAGGGATCTCCCTGGTGCTGTAGTGAAAAATGTTTGGACACGCTGTGGGTCATTAGCTGTCGTCGGATGTTCCCAATATGCTCTAGTATACGGACCTTTAGTGGTCGGCTGGTACGGCCGACATACTGCAGTCCACAGGGGCAGCTTAGTAGATAAACTACGTAATCGCTCTTGCAATTGATGAACTGTGCAGTTTTGAATTGTTTACCTGTTACTTGTGATGTAAAGTCGATCTTGTCGTTGGAGCCCTGTTTGCATGCTTTGCAGGTGCTGCACTTGAAAAAACCTTTTGCTGTTGATAGCCAATTCTTTTCCTTTTTTGTGTTGTCTGTTCTGAAGAGACTCGGTGCTAGCTTGGTTTTTATATTGTCTGCTCTTTTGAAAATGACCCTGGGTCTTTGTGGGAGGTAATTTTTAAGAGTGTCATCCCCTAGTAGAAGGTGCCAGTGTTTATTTAGGATTTGTTGTATTTTGCCTGAATCCTGGCTATACTGGGTTAGAAATGGGGCGTTAAAATCATCTTTTTGTTGCTTTTGGGATGTCTTAAGAATATCTGTTCTTTGCAGGAGGCCTGTCTTTTTAATGGATTCTTCTAATGTGTTTTTATTGTACCCTTTATTGACAAACCGATTTTTCAGGATACCTGCTTGTTCTCTAAAGATGTTACTGTCACTGCAATTCCGCCTGATTCGGCGGAATTGGCCTGGGGGTATGTTGGATAGCCACTTTCTGTGGTGGCAGCTTGATCGCAGTAGGTAATTGTTGCAATCTCCCTGTTTGAAAAATGTTTTGGTTTTGAGAGTGTTATTCTCGACATAGATAGTAAGATCTAAGAAGTCTACTGAGACATGGTTGGTACATGCTGTAAATTTTAGATTTATCTCATTGTTATTGATGTATTCCAGAAATCGTTTCAGATCTACCTCGCTTCCTTTCCAGATGAAGAAGATATCGTCAATATATCTTCGCCATAGCGCCAGATCTGCGCTGAATTCGTGTGTGGACCAAATTTTGTCCTGTTCCCAGACGTCCATAAAAAGATTGGCATAGCTAGGTGCAAATTTTGTACCCATTGCAGTGCCACATTTTTGTAGGAAATGCTTCCCATCAAAGTTAAAAAGGTTATGTTTTAAAATGAAGTTAATACTTTCTAAAATGAAGGATTTTTGTTCTGTATGCATGTTTGGGTCATTGCTGAGTGTCCTATCTATGGCTGAAATGCCATCCTCGTGATTGATGGATGTGTATAGGGATGTCACATCACATGTGCATAGTATAGAATCTGGGCTCCATGTTGTTTGTTCTATCAGATTGATGGTTTGTGTTGTGTCTCTAAGATATGATTTCATCCCCACGACATAGGGTTGTAGGGAAATGTCTATGTATTCTGATAGTCTTGAAGTGAGAGAACCTATACCCGAGATGATTGGTCTACCCGGTGGCGCTGTCAGACTTTTATGTATTTACAGCACCAGGGAGATCCCTCCGGCCTCACCTATAGAGCCATAGAACAGATCCCCCCCCTCTGGCGAGGGGGCGATAGACTAACCAAACTAGCCAAAAAAGAGACTCTATGGATCTACAAATTAAAGACGCTAGCACCCCTAGGACTTAACATTGACATAGACATTGGGGCATTTCTAGAATAAAGTATTTTTAGAATAAAATATATTCATGGTTTATTTTATCATATTTTATCATATTTTATCACATTTTATCACATTTCATTCAAGGTTTACTAATCATGTTTTTTTCTCTCTTTCTCTCTCTCTCTTTTTCTTCCCTTTCTTCTCCCCCTTCTTTCTCTTCTCTTTTTTTTTCTCTCTTTTTTTCTCTCTTTCTCTCTCTCTTTTCTAACCTTCCATATTTTCTTTTTTTTCCTCTCTCCCTTTTTTTTCCCTCTCTCCCTTTCTCATTGAACGAGTACCGCCGCAACTTTGATGTTCCATCAAAACTTGTATTTATGTTCACATACTTCTTATTGTACCAACGAGCATACTGTATGTTGAATATCTGCCTCTGTTTAGCTCAACCACAGATATAGAGTGAATAGTATTGTGACCTTGGAATCAAATCCCCGATGCACCACATACAACCACACTTGAGATACAAAATTTTTTAGAGTCTAACTTAACTTTAATACAAAACTATACATCACAAAGATACCACTACCATTCACACAAATTTTCAAACCAACCACAAGGGGGAACCAAAACCTACATCATCTGGGCAATCCAGCATATTCTTAACTCAGAATATTAATGAAGACACATGTAAAGCTACACATTTGCCACACATGAATTCTACTAGCTATATTTATATTATAATTTTTATTATAATTTTAATTAAAAAATCCTTTATCCACATAGCCTTTTTTGACATCCTTTCATCTATATAGTCCTTTTTGACTTTTTAACCATCCAATCACTTTTTAACTATCCAATCATCTTCTAACCAGCAATAGAGCTATTATACCTAATGGTAGAGCCATGCATACACTCTGATTTGAAGGCCTTTTATGGGATTCATTCAAAGGTTGAAATACAATATATTTCTAGAACTACACTCATTTTAAGAAAATTGTTTAAAGATGTGTGTATATTATCCTAATAACTGAATTGTCTACACCACATGCGAGATAATCAGGATCCGAGTAATCCACTCTGCAGAATGGATGCCATGTGTACATGATTAATTGCCTAAACATATTATCACCATTGTATAAAGCACAACCGAATCATGTATCCACATTTTTTCCACTTTTAATTACTTATTACAGTGAATAAGCGATAAGTCCAATACCCACTATTGTATAAAAGTTGTTTTGATCATGTACTTATACCAAGCACTAATTGATTGCAATCAAACAATCAATTAGGTTTCAAGCCTAAAAGAAGGGAAGACACAGGGCATCCGGCAGGAACCTGACGAAGCATCACTGCGAAACGCGAGGTTCCCTGCCGGAGCCCATTGACTGAAGGACCCAGCCAGCCTGCTGACATCCGGTAAGCCCTCCTCTTCCGGTCCCGCCGTCGGACGCGACCACGGGAGACACACTGGTCAGAGGAGCGTGAACGGACGATCGGGCTGATGCTGGGCTGTTGCCTAAGCTGTATCGTGAGTGTTATTCTTATGTTGTTTTTTTGCACTTAATAAATCCTATTTTACTTACTCACCGTGTTCGGCCCTTTTTCTTCTAATTTGGGCACCCGGGAGATAAGTCACTTGCATACTGCCTCCATTGGGAGGGGGAGGAAGCCATTCATTGCTTAAGGCAGCACTCTGTTAAAGAAAGACTGCCCTTCATATTCTGCTAATCAGCACAACTATCTCTGACAGACAGCAGGCTATAGTAAAGCCTGCTAATCACCCGCTCCCACCACCCTTTTTATTTTCACTTACCCCAAATCCTATATCAGTTCAATCAATCACAGAACTTTATTTTAATATTATCCAATATTTTATGAGACAACTTTTTATCACTGCAGACTGTACTGTTTGGCTATCTAAACACTAATCACGTGTTCCTTATCTTCTCATTTCATCTTGTGAGCGAAATCCCGTGCGCTGACCAACCCTCCGTCTCCACATAAGAATTGTGCCAGGCAGTGTTAGGACCTGCAGATTGGGCATGTCATGAAGTGGCTGCAGGCTAATAACCTTTTGGCCAAATGGCTTAACTAAATGACCATTTTTCATGAGCAGATATTCACTGAGGTATTGCACTATATGTTGTGTCATTTTGTTTGATGCGCTGGCCATTCTGTTTTTGTTTGTATATCTTGCCACGCTCAGCAGCACTGCTTTTTGACACTAATATATGGAACACATGTACCCCCAGCTCTGGGAGATGTATGGCTGGCTACAAGGTTTGTTGGTGCGCATACCTGTCAGGAGAGCTGAGTTGATCTGTGATGATAAGGAAATCAGGACAGGCTTTTGGTGTCACCTGGGTTCTTTATCTGTGGTTCAGCGCCTCGAGCTTCAGGGGGGCTCTGGTAGTACTAGAGACAATTCTCTCTGAAGCACATCTTCCATACACCACATGCACTGACTCAATCCAGGTTGGTGTATAATTAACAAAGGGCTTTATTCTTAGCAGTCACTGCATGATGGTATTACAGCAGTGCAAGGGATCAAAGGGTTCCAACCTCTAGATGGTGCTTGACCCTGATAGTATGGGGTCATCTTCCTAGGTCAGATGTTCCCTCAGTCCCAGGGACTGAGGGTGATCATGCTCATCCCACCATGGGAGAGACTCACAACTCTCTGCTTCGTCTCTCCTCCAGAGCAGGAACAGGACTGAGCTACGTTTGCCACTCCCTCCTATGAGGAACAAGAAGGGGTGGGCTCATGGTCTATACCTCTACTAGATAGGCGTACACCGGCCATGAGTCACCACCTTACTTCTGTCACTACTAAGAGGGGCATGAGGGAGGTCACCAAGCCCACAGATTAACCCCTTACATCCTGCAGCTAGCAGGACTTACATAAAAGGGCAGGGAAAGATAGGCAGAAAAGACATATCCTGTTACACTCTCCCCTGGGTGAATTTCCCAACGCCCATGCTTGGGACCAAATTTATTGCACCATCCGTCAGTCAGGAACCTGCATGATAATTTTACAGGTCATACAGTTCATTAGGACAGTACATATAACCATAAACAATCAGAACCCCTATCACCCACTGGTGACAGCGACAATATTTACTGGCTCTTTTAACATAAAGAGCAGGGGAAGTGCTACTTATAGTACTTGGGATCAGTGACAGTGCCCGAGACATAGGTAGTGTCATGCACAGGCGTGGCATGGGCAGGATTGGGCAGGGCCGGTGGAGGGAACCTAAGCAAGACAATGGCCTCTCCATATAAAACTGGCTTACCATGACCTCGTGGAAGTAACGGCAGGGTGGCTTTTGGAACATGATGACCACAGCCGTGGCCGTGAGCCACAAAGCGGGGAGCATTAGGCGACCAGAGTCCCATATTTGCCACAGTTGGAGCCGTCGGCGGCTCAGTAGAGGCACTTGGTTCCTCAGGCACCATCTTAGTGATGTCACAGGGCAGCGATGGTCTTGTGAGACCACTGGAGCAGCACAAGCCCACCGCCAGTGATTACGTCATTTCCGGCTCTTCTCCACAGGTTCTGCCTGGTTGGAGTCATCTGGAACATCCATGGGTGGGGATACCTCCACCAGGATGCGGAGCGAGGGTGAGACAGTCGCCCGGGCGACCATACTTATGGAGCTACCTTGCTCCACAGTCACCTGGGGTCTCACACCCGACACCCCAGGGGCAGTTCACTCACCCTCCGCTGACACAGATCCCAGTCCTGGGACATTCAGCACCATCACAGCAGGCTGGAATGGAAGTTGTATGGCACACGGGCCCACAGAATGGTCCACGGGGGTAGCGTTAAGTGGCATCGCACCACTGGCACCTCCGGACACAACCATAAGGGCTCATGAGCCCACAGCATCCGTCGTAGTGTAGTTATGCAGAGCCACCCCAGTTGGTGTGGGGGCTCTAGATGATGGCACATTTGCCTCAGCAGACACTCACTGTTGTTCAGCTCCAATGTGAATTGAAACACTGGAGACAGCATTGCAGACTCCTACCAGCAGGAAATCAGTCTCTGATTGGACAGTCACTCTTTGCTCCTCCCCTTGGTGGAATTAGGAGTAGTGGTTTGGAAGGCTGATCATAATCAGGATGAGCCAGTCACTTTCGTGGGCAGTGCCAGCATTTGGCGCCTAAAGGATGCAACTTGTATTTACAAAAGTTTTGCAAAAGCACACTGCAGCCCATGCGGTTCCCTCTCTTTGGTGGGAGCACCATTTTGGAACCATAGAACAGACAGAACAGGCCACGATGTGGGGGCAGCCATTTAGATTGGCTAAACTGTAATTGGGGAATTATAGAGTGCCAGCTCTGCGACCCAGTAATGGCAGTAACCCTGTAATTGTATTAAAAATGTCTGTCCCACCAGGTATAAGGTGGTGAAAATAATATCATGGTTTAAATGTATGAGTTATTGTACCCATGTTTCCCTGCAACCCGCGCAAAGGAAAAATAGTTTTAAAAAGCAGCAGCTTACAGCACAGCGCATAGCGTTTAGCTAACTTCAGCTAGGAAGGTCTTAGAGCGCTGAGGTTTGCTGTGAGTGCTGCTGGAGTAAAATCATTAAAAAGGTTATGCTGCAATTTTTATAAAGTTATATGACAATTCATGAATGAAAGTCCCCCTCTTTTAATTGTGCCAACATTATAGGAGTGAGGGGGTTTTCATTCAGGCCGGGACAGCGGAAACGCTTAATTATAAGTACCATACTGTAAGGATGCATAGCAGGGAATTCCTGTGATTGAATCCTGCATAATTTAGCCCTGAACTTGTAAGACATCCCGCTGGCATGGTTCCAAGATGTCTGGAAAAGTCTGGAGTTAAAAGGTTCCCACATATTAAGGTGTTAAGTGGGGAGGGGTAAATACAAGTAGACAAGATATCGCCAGGAAAGGGGGCTTGGTTTGGTATGCTAAGCGGCAAAGGTGCGAGGTTTGCGCATGCCCTTAGCATAATAAGAAGTTCTCTGCCCGGTCATGGGAGGTACTGGCAACCTGGGGATAGGTGGGTTATTTAGTTCCCACACAGCGATTGGCTACAGAGCTTACAGATAGGGGTTTTGACTGTTTAAAAATCCCTGCAGCTGATTGGAGTTAGATTCATCATGCGGTACAAAGTTGTAACATCGTAACCAAGATTTGTATCCAGCTTCTAAAGTTCGTAAGAACTAAGGACTTCCAAACCAATTCTACGGCGGTAGAATGAAGCAAGCAGCACCGTCGGAGAAATAGGGGTTGTGAGCGGCGCCCCTAGCCAAAGACTGTTTTGCGGCACTGCTTATGCACAACTCCCACTCCTGGGAAATTGTGCTTAGAGACTCTATTTCTAAAGATTTCGTTCTGGAAGTAAAGGATTTCATTTTGCCCCATCCCAGTAAGTGTATTTTCGTAATATTTTGTAATTCAAGCTGTGTATGTTCATTGTGTAAATAAATTACAATTTATTTTATCTCTTGCTTTGCTCAATCAAAGGATCTGGGTAATTTTGGTGTTAAGAGTTCTGGTCTTCCGTGACAATTCTTGCTTTCCAAATGCATAACCTTACAGTTATTTGTTTTAAACTGCATCTGCCATTTACCTGCCCAACTGCCTAAGTTTACCGAAGTTCTTCTGTAGAGATGTTACGTTTTCTCTAATTTTACTACATTACATCATTTATTGTCAAAAGCAGAGACTTTGCTCTCAATGTTAACCTTATGATCATTAATAAATAATTAAAAAACAGTGGCCATTGTACCGAACTTTGAGATATTCCACTTTATAACTTTAGTCCATCAGAAAAAAGGGAAGGGGAAACACAAAATGGATGTGCCCTCTAAAAGAATTCACTTAAATGCACACCAGCAAGGTGTAAAAATTAACTTTTAATAAATTCCTTAAAACATATATTACCAAAGTAATGTGTGATGTGAATTAAAAATGTATTAAATCATAGCTATCAAGCAACCGTGTCATTAATTATGCTATCCCAGTACCAGTAAATATGGTGGGATGTAAAAGACAAGGAATGCTATGAGTAGGGTATTAACCCCTCTGGAGCAACGGTGAGACCAGGTATTGAATAGTATATAGATGTACTCGAGTAAGTGGCCAAAGGATTGAATATCCTGCTTACTGCTAGATATAACTCCACTGCACACTTACATAGAGATTAATCTAAGTGATAGTGCTGGCACATAATGGTATATAAGCTGTATCATAAGACTGCCAAGCACAGCAGTGCTGGGTTGAATTCACAGCAATGCACTGTGAAGACGCCTCACATAAAGTGCAAGGATAGCAGGCACACTGACTATAAAATTAGATTAATAAATAACTAACTCATATGGTCTGCACAGTTAGAACCAGGAAACTGCAAACACTACATTAAAAACAGCTCCAAGTAGGAGACTGACAACATTGCGCGTCCAACGCGCGTTTCCCTCCAGCAAAGGAGCTTCTTCAGGGACAAATTTTACTGGGGGAGTGAGGTCTGAACCCTTTTATACCCTTACAACACCCTAATTGCAAAATTAATGAATATCAGCTGTTGCACATGCGCACTGAGGTCCCCTCCAAACTGACTCAAATGCTTAATAAATACAGTTTATGGGTAAGCCTCAGTGTTGTACCTTCATTTTGCCACATCCGCGTTATTTTCCGATCATTTGTAGAGCTTATAAAGCCATAAATCATAAGCGCCGAATCAAGTGTCTAATGCGCATGCGCGGGGACTTAGAGAACATTTCTGTTAGTCCATACTTGCATACCGCGCATGCGCGGGACCTTCGAAATAATTCCGGTCAATTGCGTCCCACTGCGCATGCGCAGGGACTTAGGGAATATTTCCATTGTTGCCCGTGCTTATGGCGCATGTGCGGAAACTTAGAGATAGCTTCATTTAGTTTAGGTGTAAAGTGCGCATGCGCAGGTACTTAGGAATAATTCCATATACGCCCGCATTTGTTGCGCATGCGCGAGAATTTAAACATTAAGGAATCCTGTCCCATGCATATTGCGCAAGCGCGGGGACTTAAAAATTACGTCAATTTCTGCCCATTCTTAACGCGCATGCGTGGGGACTTATAAATACTTCCATTCGAGCCTATTCGTATTGCGCGTGCGTAGCGACATAGAAATTGCCACAATTCCTTGCCGCTAATACAGCGCATGCGTAGGGACTTAGAAATCTTTTCATTTCGGTCCGTATGAATGGCGCATGCGTGAGGACTTAGTAAATCTTCGCGATTTCTGCCTGATTGTTTAGCAGAGGCTAAACGGGGACTCGGAATCTATTGTAATATCTCCCCAGGCTCAATAATCATGCATGGGAACGCAGGAGTTATATGATATATGCCCTAATAAACATGGGGATTATGCAGTGTGATATATGCCCAAGTGAAGGCATATAGTCAGCAGGGATGGACTGATGCTGACAAACAGTCACAAATCTGCTGATGGCACAAGAATGGTATTGTAGTACAGCAAAATATACCGGGTGCTAGCTATAAAAGGGGGAGAAGGGTATATAAGACCTATCTTGCACATTTATTATATAAGGTGATTATACAAATAAAGTTGATTCTATACAATCCACCATAAATATATTTTATTACACAATGTGTCAACTTGAAATGCAGTGAATGATAAGTAGATTTAACAATACATGAAGCATAAATGTATACATGTACAAAATTAATTGTCTATAATCATAATATACAGCACATATACACACATTACACAAACACTAAGCCCACTGTTGGGCTTAGGACTTTAATAATATTGTCACTAGTCTAAATAATAATAATACTATTGTAATCTATTGAATCAATACCAAACGCTGGAAATTGTCATAGTGGACAATGGAAATGACGTTGCTAGTTGTCAGAGAGACCAGTAAACTGTATATTCACAGTGTGTAATGGAAGGATACTTATATCCAAACAGGTGATCCCCAAATCAAATAAAGGGTGTAAAAGTGAACCCCTCATTGAGGCCATTGGGACTCCTGGTTTTTAACTTATAAATCCATTCTGCTTCGATACGAAGCAAGGATTGGTCAGTATTGCCGCCTCTCATGGGACATTTCA
The DNA here is from genome assembly GCF_040206685.1 of Ascaphus truei. NCBI lineage: Eukaryota > Metazoa > Chordata > Amphibia > Anura > Ascaphidae > Ascaphus > Ascaphus truei. Next base: position 157,815,695 of record NC_134484.1, read on the forward strand.
GTTGATAAATGCCCATGAATTTAATTACACTAGTATCGCTATTATGACATTGTGAGACATGTCTAGCAACAGATGTCTCTGCAGAGTGTTTGATGGAATTAATGTGTTCAAGAACACGTCTGCGTAATTGTCTAGTTGTTTTTCCAACGTATCTCTTACCACATTGACACGTGATAAGATAGATAACGTTGGTAGAACGACAATTGATGAAGCTGTCCACGCAAAATTGTGAGGTATTGTCATGATTAGCGAATACTTTGCCAACGTTGATATGTCTGCACGCTTTACACCCCTGGCAGCGGTACATGCCTTTAACGGGACTCAACCAAGTTGTACTCCTAGCCCGCTGGAAATGGCTATTCACTAGAGAGTCCCATAGGTTCCTAGACCGTCTGCTGGGGATAGTGGGTCTAGGTCCTATAACTTTCACCAGATCGTCGTCAGCCTGAAGAAGATGCCAATGTTTAGCAAAGATCTTTTTAATGGCCCACCATCTTTTATTAAAAGTGCCAATGACTCTGATTGTTTTGTCCTTTGTTTTTTTCTTATTATTGGACAAGAGTGAGACCCTGTCGCTATGTAGTGCCCGATGATAAGCTTTATTCAGTGTTTTGATGCTATACCCACGATTGAGGAACCTGGAACGAAGTTCTTTAGATTGAATAATGAATTCTTCGATCCTAGAGCAATTTCTCCGGAGACGGAGGTATTGCTCTATTGGGATACCCGCTATAAGGCTACTGGGATGCTGGCTCTGTGCCAATAGCAAACTGTTGGTTGCTGTGCTTTTCCTAAACACCTTAGTTTGCATGTTTCGTTCACAATCAATATAGATATTCAGATCCAAAAATGTTATTGATGTGGTACTCAGCACAGTCGTGAGCCTCAGATTAAGCGTGTTTGTATTCAGCTTATCCACAAACTCGTGCAGAAGTTGACTAGATCCTTCCCATAGAAGCAGGATATCATCTATGTATCTGATACACATGGAGATGTGGATGTGGTCAGTATACATAGATAGTTCCTCATTGAAAACGTGGGTACGCTCCCACCAGCCCAGGTACAAGTTGGCATATGTGTGTGCACAGGCCGTGCCCATAGCCGTACCTTGGGTCTGGTGGTAATAGAGCCCATCAAAAACAAAGTAATTATGTGTTAGAACGTAATTCAGTAGGTCCAACACAAATGAGTTATGTCTATTGAATCTACAGTCCCTGGTTGTTAAAAAGTATTTGACAGCAGCAAGGCCATTCTTGTGGATGATGGAAGTATATAATGATTCAACATCTAGACTCACAAGAATGGTCTGGGATGTAACATGGATGCCGTCCAGTCTCTTCAGTGTGTCTTTCGTATCCTGAACATACGAAGGGAGACTGATGACGAAATCCCTCAGGACCCTGTCCAAATAGACGCTGCTGCCTTCGGACAAACAGCCATTGCCCGAAACGATTGGGCGACCAGGTGGAGACTGTAAACGTTTATGTACCTTCGGTAAGGTGTAAAATGTCGCCACAGTTGGTGACCTGGGGTACATAAAGTCAAACTCATTCCGGCTTATCATGTCGGTATCAAGGGCATCCTGTAAGATGTTCAACAGTTCTGATTTGTATTCTGAAGTGGGACTGCGTTCAAGAGTCTCATAACAATCTCTGTCATTGAGAAGCCTCATGTTTTCGCTAACGTAGGCTTCAGTGTCTAAAATCACGATGTAGCCACCTTTATCAGATGGTTTGATAGTGTAGGCTTTGTTAGACATCAGATCTCTTAGGCCAGTTCTTTCCTCAGATGTGAGGTTGTTATCAGATTTATAATGTTTTGGTTCGGCTTCTAGATCCCTAGTGACGCACCCAACAAATAATTCAACAGCTGGAATTCTTTTAGGGGGCACATCCATTTTGTGTTTCCCCTTCCCTTTTTTCTGATTCACTTTTCAGTTCACAGTTTGCACCCACCATTTGATTACCTCACTTATGTATTTAAACACTTTATTCAATTAGTATGGTCCTGTCATCACTCCCTACTCTTTGTTATAACTTTAGTCCAACCTCAAAAGGATCCATTTATGTCAACACTCTGCTTTATATCCTTCATGTAGTTTTCCATCAAGTTTTACATTTTTTACACTTGTAAAAAGGATTTGCAAAATCTAATCTAAATAGATCACATCTACTGAATTACCCTGGTCTAAATTACTGGGTATTACTGAACAAAGCTACTTAAGACCCTTTGGATGCATGCTATAGGAGCTAGGTGATTTATTTACAGTACCTTAATTTTAGCAAGCTGCTTTTGCACTTTTTAGTTAACCAAATGTTAACCAAATGTTAGTTAACATTTAAGTTGTGGCTTCCTATTGTTGCAATATTACAGTTGAATTATTTGTAAATACAGGAGCAAATTATGTATTGAATTCCTGCACCTGCTACTTATCTCAAATATAGATGGCAGAAGATTAGTAGAAGGTCATCAGTTATGGATCTATTGTACTGTACCTGTTTTAAACTTGTTTATTTTTCTTCCATCAGGTATTGATTTTGTGTTTTCATTTTTTATTGGGCATTAGACAAGGATTGTTTTTTTGTTTTTTAATGGTTGGGCATCGGCCCTTTATTGGCTTAATGTGCAGGTGCCACAGAGGATGAGAAGACTGCCTTCATTCTGGCCTGGGATAAGTAATACTTTTACAGTATATATTTAGGCTCTATTTTCATTTCCAATGTGACTATCTAGCCCTAATTGGGGGCCTTGGTAGCCACAAAGACAATCAATTGATCTAATGGTTTTTATTTATGTTTTTATTTTTTGAGTGATAACTTACGAGTAAACTTCTGCAAATCAATGATAGTTTGAAACAGTTGAAAGTTCTGTGTTGGTGCAAACCCCAAACCCCGATTTAACAGGGACAATTGGTCAACAGATAGCTCAAACCCTGAAAGATTAATTACATTGTCGAATGATTCATTCAAGTGTATTTCTTCCTTTTTGTTCTTCCCGTGCTTCCCCGTTTCCTCTTTGATCTTCGTGTTCTTTTATGTTTTTTTAATTTGTATTGGAGACTACATTTGAGGGAGATTTAAGCGGTTTGGAAAAAAGGAGAGCTGTTTTTCATCTGTGCTATCAATATGTATGTCATGGCTTTTCTATATTAATTAATTATTTTTATGGTTTATTTATCTTTATATTTATGCATCTTCTTGGCTAATGAACTTTTAATTAGATATTTTATGTAAACATTAAATATTATTTGGTTATTAGTTTTTACTTTCCATTTATTAGTTAATTTTTCTTGGGATCCGATTATTTATTCATTCATTATTTATTTATTCATTATATATTGTGATTTTTCATTTACATGATTTGTTATATTTTTTCTTTTTATAATAGTATTATGTTATATATTCTTTTTTCTATTTATGTTGCCCTTTTTCAACTTTGATACTGGCTCTTTATATAGGTTGTTGACCATTTACAAGATAGGTTAACATACTTATATTTGTTTTTAATGTTCTCATGTTTTGTTTGTATGTTTTTAACTTTTGCTTTGCACAATTGTTTTGTATATAGCTTTCAGTGTTCCCTGTTGTGTGATTCCCTATATAGGGTTAATATGGTGATATACCTTTATGGAGGAGATGAGAGATTTATCTAGCAGGTGTGTTTTCATTTGCATATCCATCTAGTACCTCAAATCAGACCCCTGATATCACTATATAGGGTACACTGATTGACTAGACCAGTTACTCTTTAAAAAAGTCCTATTGGTGGACGAAACGCGTCAGAGTTGCCTTGTGGCAGAAGGTTTTTGTCATGCACCGAATAAACAGCCTACTCTTCTGATTGTGTTTGGACTGCCTTTATTGTACCCCCACGGTGAGCAGTGAACCGCCGGATGTCTCTTCCTTTTTACTTACCTGAATACTGGGCTGGAGCACGCTCTTTAGCGCTTTGGATCAGCGTCCCTATCAGACGACATTGGAGGAATTAACTTGTCGTGTCAAGATCGTGAGTACCTGCTTCCTATTTGGGGTTTGCAGCTGGGTATGAGACGCCAGGATTAGTGAAGGCAGTGGCGGAGATCATCTGGTAGTAGCCGTATGTGAGTTCCTGTGCAGGGAGCGCGGCTTTGCTGTCTTCTTTTCTCCTTACCACTTCATGGCCCCATCCTGATGGTCAGTCTCGTACGCCCAGTAGTGTTACTCCATGACTTCAATTATATACTATCAGGACTATGATTTATTAGTGCTACTTATTCTCTTTATATTTACATGAACATTGTGGATTTTGTCTACACTATCTGGAGCATCGGTATTGGAGTGTATTCTCCATATCTCTCTAATATCCAGGTAATGCTGCCAACATTTCAGTGAAATTTCTGCAGACAGACTAATGGCCCATCTGATGGGCCATTATTTTTTCTGAAGAAATGTCACAGAAAATGTTGCAGCATTACTGGGGTATTGTTGGTGATTGCCCCAGATTTTCCAAGGAAAGTTTTAGAATACTCGTCGTTGAACCTGTATTCCTTGGCACACCTGGTCTTGGTGTGTGATTTCTTGAAATATTCCCACATTAAGACTCAAGACTCAATAAGACTATTGTTTTGATCAAGTGCAGAAAAATTAATTTTAGCTTTGTCTGCAATACCGTCGAGAAACGCAAGTGGGCGATCACGAGTTATTGTCTTAAAAATCTAATTGCAATGCAACCTGACTTTTATTCCCGTACAGTACTTCAAGTGTGTGTAATTGTAATTTGAAGATTAAAATTATAAACACACACAACAAAAAGTATTTTTAATGAATTAAATGTTTTATTTGTACAGGATAATAAAGTTAAAATGAATAATACCAAAATACAACATCGCCTCTTCTTTTGAATGTAAAATGTATATTCCGCATGCGTGTACTGTATGTCAAAATGTAACCTTGTTGAAACGCATATGCGTGTCATCACATTTCTGCGCATGCATGTCATTATGGAACCTTGTTCAGAATTAAATTACTGTACAGTAAGATACAGTGCATTCCTTAGGGAGTCACTGGATAACTGCTGTACAGTAGTAAGTTTTATTTTTTAGATTTATATAGTACAGTATACTGTACAATATATCAATGGGATATTTGTATATATTTCAATACCTTTAGAACTTTGCATTTACAAAGTTCAGTGTGTTTTACCGAAACGTTGATCTAGGTGGATTAAAATCTCTCTGTTTGTATGAAGACCTCTGGAGTGCCGGTAACTTTTAGTTTTAGAAGGATATGTTCTATATTTTAGGTCTCCCCCGCAGGGAAGGATTGCTGTGCACCTGAGGCAGTTGTATAAATCTAGTTAGTGCACCTATTTCTAACTTCATAACCACTGTTAGCCATATTTGGCTAATAGGGATATTGAGCATTAGTATAGAGGGAGGCGGGTTTGTTTGTGGAGGGGGTAGGGTGGTGGGTGATTGGGGTAGTTGCCCAGGGAGTTTGGTTAGGCCCACCAGCAGGGGGGGAGGGGGGCAGGAGGGGTTACCTTAGCTGTTATTTAAGCATTACATGGCATTGTCGTTTTATGTTTATATTAAGCCTTTTGTAACCCGTTGTGGTGATCTAGTAATGGAAACCCATGACTAGTTGACCTGTAACTACTAAGGATAACATTTACTTTAATGTAGTTTAATAACTACTTTATCATCTATTTCAGGTTGGTTTAGCTTATATTTCCTATTTATATTATGGGCAATATATTGGCCATTATATACATAACAAAGTTTAGGAGTAAGCTTGGAGTAAGGGCCTCATGCAGTAAGCATGAGTCACAACCAATGGGTACCCCTGATGAAGTCATCATAGATGATGAAACGCGTATGGCGTGGCTAAGGCAGAGGAGGCACTTTCCCACTGAGAACTCTGTCACGGACCAAGACAAACGCAGGCTGTGAGAGGCTAAGCCAAACAGAAGAGCGGATACATCTCTGTTTCCCCTGGTGGTGCAGCAGCCAGAAGCAGGCAGGCGAAGGCTTTGGTTCCCGGAGGGACTTCCTTTTGCGGGGCACCAGACCGGGTGGACGTCACTTCCGGTAGAAGGAGACCGCGCAATGTGTGTGTAGGAGAGGACACCATTGCTGATCCGGACGCTACCACTGGCTTATGAATGCCTATCTCATAACTGCACATATTACCGTTTCACTTGTGAGTGGGCATTTGTCTGTTTTTAATGTTCCATAAACTTATTGTTATACTTTAATGCACTAGGTGTGCGCCTGTTTTTTTCTCTTTTCTTCCATAGGTATCCATAGGGAGTTGTGATCCCTTCCAAACGGGCTGCCTTATACCTGGATGCATTCATCTGGAATGGGACTCTATGTTTTTTAAGGTTTCTTAAGGTTTTTGGACTTTTCCATTGATTTTTTATTTATTTCAACATATTATATATACTTTTTCTATTTTTTCATATATATTTTTTATGCATTATCCCACATTAAAGTCATTCATTTGTTATTTATGTTTTATCTTATAGTAACATAGGTTCTATTTTACAATTACCCCCCTTGGCCACCCCACAGGTTGTTCAAACACAGTAGGCTACCTACTCACAGTTAGGCAGGTTGTTGTATTAGGCGCTCCTTTATATCTCTGTTTTGTTCTGATATATATATATATATATATATATATATATTTATATATATATATATATATTTATCAGTTAATATATATTTATATACACACACACACACACACACACACACACACACAAACTGTGTGTGTGTGTGTGTGTGTGTGTGTGTGTGTGTGTGTGTGTGTGTGTGTGTGTGTGTGTGTGTGTGTGTGTGTGTGTGTGTGTGTGTGTATACATATATCCATAGAGATACAGAGAGACAACAGATATATTCATACACTCTAACAGATCTGTTATTGTAACCAAAAATCATACATGATCACATGCCAACATTATGAACTATGAAAGAAGATTAAGATAAGTAATGTATTACAGAGTTAAGACACCAGAAAACACAACATCAAAATGTATGCTGTTATATGGATAGTTACTTAAAGTTGTATGTCAATATTATTAGCCTGCAATGACTATCTACATTACCAAACAAACCCACATACATCTCATCTTGAACAAGAGCTAAGTGAATGTCAGCTTCTATAAACATGGCAAGTGAGTGTGTACTGCTGCGGCCGAGTTTATTCGAGCATTTGCCCGCTCTCGGCCGCAGCAGTAAACTGGCGCGCGCCGGAGGGTGCCGGGTGCGCGCCGAAGCAGCGGAAGAGCGCCCTCCGATCGGGGCGCTCTCCCTCCCGCTGCCGGGTCCGCCGGGTCCCCCGGAACCCCCTGCCGCCGTCCCCCACATCGCGGGACACCAGGGCTCCCTCGGGGAGCCCTGGACGCGCGTGCAGGGGGCGCAGGCTCCCGATGACGCGTGACCGCGCGTCGGTGACGCTTGGCACGCGCGGCCACTAGCAAGCCGGGAAATCTCCCGGCTTGCGGAACCGGCCACACTTTAATAAAGTGTGTTGGTAGTGTAATGTTGTACCATTAATCAACTGATGATTAATACATAATCATATGTTATTAAATATGCCTTAATTCAGTCAGTGAACATTTCTAAACATTCATGTGTACAAGGACATACTTGAATGTTAGCAAGCATCTGTACATGATCATACATACACTATGCATGAAATAGTCTGCAGTAAACACCACCAGGACACCAACACATTTAGTGAATGTGATTATTTATTTTTGTTTATCCTTTTGAGAGCGAGTCACAGGCCTGCTTGTTGGCTGCTGTGTTTGCCTTTTCCCTTTGCCAAGTACTTTGGCCTTTCCCCATCATCGCCCAGCATCCCATGGGTAACTAAATAGCTAGTTAAGCAATGAATGGCAAAGTGTACTTGCTTCTTTGTACAGCTGCAGCGGCCGTTATTCAAACAAATCACGCGTTGTGTACATTGGAATACTGATGTCATGATGCGGGATGTCTTCCAACCTTACCGCCTTAAGACGCGAGTGCAGCGAGTGCAGAAAAGGGCATTTTAGAGTTCTGTTTTTTAAACACCTTAAATTGACACAGTATCACAGTACTGTTCACATTGCAATTCATTCATTTCATTGCACACAAAGAAACAGAATCCATGAAATTCAACAAAGCAATCGCAATAAACGTGAGGGCGATTGGCCGCATTCATGCTGCGTGGAGTACAGCAGAGCACACAAAATCGGGACCGTGATTTCTTTGCAGCTGTACATTGTTGATTCTTGGTTTGCAATATATTTTTAAATATGGCTTACCTTCAGTATGTACAGTAGCCTACACAGTATTTTAACTGATTTATATTCTCCTACTAGCATGACATTATATAGTTCTATAGTCCACCAAATAACTCGTTCAAAATGTCAGTGATACATTTCTGATAAATCACAGTTTAGTCATTAATAGCAGTATCATAATTTATTTTTTAAATAAACACAGGCCTCCACTTAAGGGGGTGTGACACGTGTTCTCCCACCCTAAAGAAGTTTCACTGTTGTTACCTGGTGTTTGTTCTACCTGTTGGTTCACAGGAAGGCCCTGAGCACCCGCCGGTGTTTGGGGATAAACAGGACCAGCTTTCAGTGTTGGGTGGTTCTTTCTCTTGGTTCAGAGCCTCCACTCCCACAGGGCCTATCATAGATAGCTGCAGTCCCCCGTGGAAAACACTCTTCCCTCCCCCTGAAGACATGACTTGACTTGACATGATGTCCATTCAGCAATTGCAGGGATAGCAATGTAGAAAAACAGGACAAGCATTTTGTATACAGTGGAGATTTTAATTATGAAACGCCTACATGTGATAATGTCTTCAGTGAGCAAGGTCAATTTACAATGGATGACTGTTGTGGTCACTCTATTTATCTAGTTTTTAAACACCTGCAAATTGACTACACACAACTCACTGGTTGCCCTATGCAAAGGGATTCACTTTTGCCATCTGGGTGAACACGCAGAACTGAACCCAAACAAATCACAATCACATTAATCACGGAAAATCAACAACAGTAAACATGCGTGTGATTGACAGCCTTCACGGAAGATTAACGAGTGAATGCCGTGTGGAATACAGCAGACTTTATGAAAACGGCGCCTAGGGGTTACATGGCAACACACTCTCCCTGGTGGACTCTCATGCCCTTGCAGAGACATCAATAGATTACCATCCTCATTGAT
>NC_134484.1:157825099-157897599 GCF_040206685.1 Ascaphus truei
TAACATCTCAAAAAGAATAAGCAAAATTTGCACGGGCTGATGCCTTTATTTCTCCATATGAAGACTCAACATCTGAGGTAATAAACCCTGACTCTGGGTTGGTTGCATTAGTCAGGATTCGTGTATATTTTTTGTTCCTTTGGTGGATGATGAATTATGGGACCATCTATATACTTTTTTATTTTTATAATCCAGAAAGTCCCTGGAAAACGTATTTTTCTTGAAGACAATTAATTCAGACTCATAACTCAGAAGCTCCTTCTCAATCGCTGTAATAAGGGGATCAGCAGCAGAGTCTAATTTGGACTTAATTGCATCTATCTCATCATTTAAGCCTTGAATAATTGTGGAATCATGTTCTATCAAATTACACAGAAGTTCAGATGAGCATGTATTAAGTGCTTCCTCCAATCTGAGCTTGAGATCCCGTTTCCAAAACTCTAATTCTGGAAACACCTGAACCCTCTGGCCTCTTGGTATAAGGTGTTGTTCTAAATACCGTAATAATGAAATTCTATTCCACCATACTTTTGTTATTTTTTGTAATAGAAATTTCAAAGTATTGACTTGATCATTTTGTGATATAGTAGCGGTAGAGTTTAATGTGTCACCTATCTCACCCACTACAGAAAAAAAGGTCATCTGCCCTTAAAATCCACCGCTGCTCACAGCTTAGAAAATCCATCAATAAAACTATATATATTGTTTTGTTTGAACTCTCTACTACTTTAGTTTTTGTAGAGGGGCATTGGCTGAGTGAACATGCTTAATCTGCTATGGCTCAGTGACCAGTAGGAGGAGAAGCAGGGATGGCATATCTGGCATATCCATGGCACTGAAGGGGATGGGGGCAATGACCTACCACAGTGGCTGAAGTAGGAGTATGAGAACAATGAGGGACTGGATGGGGACTTTGGTTTCTCTTTCAAATCCTGTGAGTATCTTTGTCTGTGTGTTATACTGTAGTAAATGCTGTTTGCAGATGCAGAATGTGTATTGAATAAGTTTTTTTTCTTTTTACAAAAGCCATAATTTTGTATCTCACTCCTCTAGTGTTAGGAGAAGGTTGTTGAAGAGGAGTCCCAATTAACCAGCCAGGTGAAACTTGATTCTGACACCTCCTCTATCTAGCGAAAGAAGAGGTTGCCGCCCACTCCAGGGCTTCCGACAGTCAAGAAGAGGGCCATTAAATACATTAAGAAAAGTTTTATGAGACCTGCATGATGCATATGACAGATGGCACACTAAAAACAGTATCATACCCATGCCATGTTGCACTCGTCAAAAACTTCAGACGTGTTTCTATACAAGATACAATATAACACCACAGAAATAAATGTCTGGTTTAAGACAGTTTTTCTTTGTTCAAATTGACCTATTGTTAAAAAAAAGATAGAGCTACATACTTTAATCAAAATAAGCTAGAGCTTTCTCAAAATGTTTTTAAAATGGCAGGGAAATATAATGAGTAATGACTGGTTAGACCACAAAACTGCTATGTGATTCAGATTTTGTCATTCAGGAATGTTTTGATAAGAAGGTAGCCCTCTCTGAGCTTTATCAGTATATCAGTAGCAAGTAACCATTCTATGACAACAGCAAAAAAGGATGGAAGAATTTTATTTGACATGATTTAATGATTAATTAGTGCTTTATTAGAATATTGCGAGCCGGCTTGAGAAGCAGGTTCTCGGCATTACACCCATCTTGGACGGATATGTTTTATATCCGTAATTTCATATGGAAAAAGTCCTTGAATAGACCTTTTCTATCCACTCACACCTATCTGCTCCCATCTGTGTACGTGCTGACTAATTATGAATATTGTCCGAACAACTCTGAAAATGGGATGATCGTCTAGAACTACCCCTGCAACTACAGATATAGCAAGTTGTACAGTATCTGAAACCTGTCAGAGCACATCTGCTGGTGAAACGCAGACTAAACGTGGAGCGTTCACGGCAAAGGGCATATCAGTGTGGAATGGCCCATCAGGATTAACACAGCTGGTGTCCCTGTTTCTAAATGGGACTCCCGCTGCTTTAATCCTACCGGGCTACATAAATCTGGAAGAAATGCGCATTGAGTAGACAGAAACAGTCACTCTCTCTGCGCACCTCTAACAGATAATTGCGCATATTTTATTATTTAATTTTAATAACATATTCTTGAAGCAAGGGGTCTCCAGAGCTTAACTACATTCGGTTTAGCCCAAGGGACCCCTGCTTCCAGAGACACAGGCCGGGTGCCGGTATTCCCGCTATGTTTAAATGTCAAAGTCATGTGGGCTGTGACGCGGGAGAATTATACATGCGGGAGATACCCATACCCCTAGGGATGAAATGTATGCAGTTCAGCTTCATGGACCCCTTGTTTCAATACCATGTTATTAAAATGAAATAAAAATATCTACAGTATTTTAGTGGCTTGCTGCTAAAATAATGAAGGGGTTAAACCAAAGTACCTGATTTGTTTGGGGTAGAGGGGGTGGGTGGTGGAGGTGTGTGAAGGTGGTGGTTGCCCGATGGTGAGTGGTAAGGTTTTAGGAGTTCCAGAGCTAATATTAGTTGTGTTCAGCTCCAGAGATCGCTGCTTGAAGCAGGGACTGATTGGCTGATATCCCTGGGCCAAAGAGTGTAATCACATTTAGTTTTTTTATTTTGTATTGGCAATCGGGCATGGATTGCTTTATTTTTTGTATTTTCAACATTCTAAATTCGGAAAAATCGTAATACGTTCTCTATCTGTCAGTGAAACACAATAAGATTAATACAATTTTTCATCCACCCCTTTCTTTCATTTCAAAATGTTCAGTAATAAATATACTCAATCAATTGATTATATAATTACGGTTTCCAGTAACCAGGACTCATGAGGAGATATCTGTAATCAAGTAATACTACACACCACCCTCACACACATTGAAAAATGATTGCATTTTTGTAAGGGATGAGGCCCAGTGTTCCCTCTTCCGGCATTAATAGTGCCGCCAGGTGCGTCTCTTCTCTCTCACTTTGACGAAGGTTGCTTGACATTCTCAGAGAACTTATTCTCACAAAAGGGAAAGCAGGAGAGAACATAATGTAATTTAGAGTTGAGAGCGCAATGAAGCTGATCCAAAATGTGAACTCCTTCCTGCCTAAATTGACAAATGTTTGGTACAGTATGCCTCTACTATATATATATACATATATATATATATATATATATATATATATATATATATATATATATATATATATATATAAATATAAAAAACATACATTACCAGAAACTGGCAAAAAGGAGACAGCACTCAGGCAGGTAAATTCAGTAAGTGTATTAAAACACAAAGCACAGAAGTCCAACGTTTCAATCCCACAGGGGGATCTTCCTCAGGGTGCGCCACTGATGTAATACACTTACTGAATTTTCCTGCCTGAGTGCTGTCTCCTTTTTGCCAGTTTCTGGTAATGTATGTTTTTGTTATCTTTATGGGATATGCACCAGCCCATTCTGGATACTATATTGGAGTGCCTGTGAAATATTTTTCAACTAAGTAGACTCGTTGTCAAAACGCGTTGAAGTGGGAGTCTGTGGAGGGGTACCCCTGACTTTTTCCATCATAGGAGGCCCCTGCAACTCGTATTTTGGCAAAAACTAATATACAGATTTTGGTGATGTATCAATATTCAATACCATCGTGATACATGCTCTTATCCTAGATTCCTTGACATTATCCTAGGCAACATTGTCTTTATTTGAATCTATGGTTATACTATAGGCATACTTCTATTCATAGTACACAAGTCTGCAGTTTGTGTTACTTCACAGAATAGTGCCCACTGTAGAGTTACCAATTTTTGTGTTCCAATACTTTTTGGCTGTGCATTATACAGTATCAGCCATTGGTGATTCTCTTGACCAATTTATATGCCTTCGTCCTCATGGTATATATGCATTGTCAGTTGTGAGTCCCCCTCCTCTTTTATATTTCTCTCCCCTGTTTATATTTTAATACTAATAAATTTTGCAATAACAATTACATTCATGGTATGCCCGTGTGCTTCATTATAAGGATACTTCTTTGTTGTGCTATATATATATATATATATATATATATATATATATAAATATTTATATATATATATATAAGCATTTGACACCGTGGACCACCCTCTTCTCCTCCACATTCTCCATACTCTAGGTTTTCGGAACAAAGCTCTATCCTGGAACTCATCCTACCTCTCCCATCGTACTTTTAGTGTCTCTTCTGCTAACACCTCCTCCTCCTCTATTGATCTCTCTGTGGGGGTACCCCAGGGCTCTGTCCTGGGACCTCTTCTCTTTTCTCTGTTCACACTCTCTCTAGGTGACCTAATAACATCTTTTGGGTTTAATTATCACCTCTATGCCGACGACACACAAATATACTTTTCAACACCTGACCTTACACCTGCTGTACAAACCAAAGTTTCTGAATGTCTCTCTGCTATATCATCCTGGATGGTCCTCCGACGCCTTAAACTCAACATGGCTAAAACAGAGCTCCTTATACTACCTCCCAAACCTGGCCCTACTACCTCCTTCCACATTACTGTTGGAACTATAATCATTCACCCAGTAGTCCAAGCACGCTGCCTAGGGGTCACAATCGACTCCTCTCTCACATTCGCCCCTCACATTCAAAACATTTCTAAAACTTGTCGCTTATTCCTCCGCAATATAACTAAGATACGCCCTTTCCTCTGTTGTTCGACTGCTAAAACTCTGACTCAGGCCCTCATTCTCTCCCGTCTTGATTACTGTAACCTCCTGCTGTCCGGCCTTCCTGCCTCTCACCTGTCTCCCCTACAATCTATCCTAAATGCTGCTGCCAGAATCACTCTACTCTTTCCTAGATCTGTCTCAGCATCTCCCCTCATGAAATCCCTCTCCTGGCTTCCGATCAAATCCCGCATCTCACACTCCATTCTTCTCCTCACTTTTAAAGCTTTACATTCTTCTGCCCCATCCCTAATTTCTCGGTATGCACCATCCAGACTCTTGCGTTCTTCTCAAGGATGTCTTCTTTCTACCCCCTTTGTATCTAAAGCCCTCTCCCGCCTTAAACCTTTTTCACTGACTGCCCCACACCTCTGGAATGCCCTTCCCCTCAGTACCCGACTAGCACCCTCTCTATCCACCTTTAAGACCCACCTTAAGACACACTTGCAGAAGCATATGAATAGCACTGTGGATATTCTAAACACGATACATAATGCTTGGCACCCTGCAGACGCACTTACCAGAACTCCCTCCTACTGTCTCTGTACGTTCTCCCTACCTACCAATTAGACTGTTAGCTCCTCGGGGCAGGGACTCCTCTTCCGAAATGTTACTTTTATGTCTAAAGCACTTATTCCCATGATCTGTTATTTATATTATCTGTTATTTATTTGATTACCACATGTATTACTACTGTGAAGCGCTATGTACACTAATGGCGCTATATAAATAAAGACATACAATACAATACAATATATATATATATATATATATATATATATATATATATATATATATATATATATATATATATATATATATATATATATATATATATATATATATATATATATATATATATATATATATATATATATATATATATATATATATATATATATATATATATATATATATATATATATATATATATATATATATATATATATATATATATATATATATATATATATATATATATATATACAGTGTCGACAATTGTATACATTTACTCGCCCGGGGCGGGTGGATTTAACCCCCGGGCGAGTAAATATTGGCACAAGCAGCACACGTGTATTTTTTAAATTTCCCCCGCTCGCGCTGCTGTTTTTCCCGCGCTCGCGCTGGAGAAAAAAAAAGCCAGCTCTCTGATCACTGGCTTCGCTCCTCCCCGCCTCTCAGCAAATTTCCCTCCTCAGCTCTTCCACTCCTCCCCCTTCCGCCAGCCAGCCCCTTCCACGCCTGTCTGCCTCAGGCCCCTGCAGTGCCATCTGTCACCCCCCCTCCCTCCCATTGGGCCATCCGCCCCCCCCTCCCTCCCATCGGGCCATCCGCCCCCCCCTCCCTCCCATCGAGCCATCCGCCCCCCCCCTCCCTCCCTCCCATCGGGCCATCCACCACCCCCTCCCATTGGGCCATCCACCCCCCCCCTCACCCCAATCTCTCCCGGCCTCCGTGCCCCCCCCCCCCTCACCCCACGCGTGCCTCTCCCTGCTCTTAGCAGGGGAAATCCCCTCACCGGAGCCTCTCCCTGCTCTAAGCAGGGGAAATCCCCTCACCGGGGCCTCTCCCTGCTCTAAGCAGGGGAAATCCCCTCACCGGAGCCTCTCCCTGCTCTAAGCAGGGGAAATCCCCTCACCGGGGCCTCTCCCTGCTCTAAGCAGGGGAAATCCCCTCACCGGGGGCCTCTCCCTGCTCTAGGCAGGGGAAATCCCCTCACCGGGGCCTCTCCCTGCTCTAAGCAGGGGAAATCCCCTCACCGGAGCCTCTCCCTGCTCTAAGCAGGGGAAATCCCCTCACCGGGGCCTCTCCCTGCTCTAAGCAGGGGAAATCCCCTCACCGGGGCCTCTCCCTGCTCTAAGCAGGGGAAATCCCCTCACCGGAGCCTCTCCCTGCTCTAAGCAGGGGAAATCCCCTCACCAGAGCCTCTGCCTGCTCTAAGCAGGGGAAATCCCCTCACCGGAGCCTCACCCTGCTCGGTCTAAGCAGGATACTGCGGTGTCGGCGTCCCCCTCTGGAGGGGGCGCGGCCCCTTGCAGAGGCCCTCCTGCCGAGCGGAGGCCCCTGCTGCCATGTGCGACCCCCTGCCTTGCGGGTGAGTGTTTGTGTGTGTGAGTGTGTCTGTGTCTGTGAGTGTGTCACCCTCTCTCCCTCTCCCTGTGTCACCCTCTCCCTGTGTCACCCTCTCCCTCTCCCTGTGTCACTCACCCTGTCACCCTCTCCCTGTGTCTCCCTCTCCCTGTGTCACCCTCTCTCTCCCTCCCTCTCCCTGTGTCACCCTCTCCATGTGTCACCCTCTCCATGTGTCACCCTCTCCCTGTGTCACCCTCTCCGTGTCACCCTCCTTCTCCGTATCACCCTCCCTCTCCCTGTGTCACCCTCTCCCTGTGTCACCCTCTCCCTCCCTCCATGTGTCACCCTCTCCCTGTGTCACCCTCCCTCTACCTGTGTCACCCTCTCCCTCTCCCTGTGTCACCCTCTCCCTCTTCCTGTGTCACCCTCTCTCTCCCTCTCCCTGTGTCACCCTCTCCCTGTGTCACCCTCTCCTTGTGTCACCCTCTCCCTGTCTCTGTGTCACCCTCTCCCTCTCCGTGTCACCCTCCCTGTCCCTGTGACCCTCCCTGTCCCTGTGTCACCCTCCCTCTCCCTGTGTCACCCTCCCTCTCCCTGTGTCACCCTCCCTCTCCCTGTGTCACCCTCCCTCTCCCTGTGTCACCCTCCCTCTCCCTGTGTCACCCTCCCTCTCCCTGTGTCACCCTCCCTCTCCCTGTGTCACCCTCCCTCTCCCTGTGTCACCCTCCCTCTCCCTGTGTCACCCTCACTCTCCCTGTGTCACCCTCCCTCTCCCTGTGTCACCCACCCTCTCCCTGTGTCACCCTCTCCCTGTGTCACCCTCTCCGTGTCACCCTCCCTCTCCCTGTGTCACCCTCCCTCTCCCTGTGTCAACCTCTCCCTCTCCCTGTGTCAACCTCTCCCTCTCCCTGTGTCAACCTTTCCCTCCCTCCCTGTGTCTCCCTCTCTCCCTCTCCCTCTCCCTGTGTCACCCTCCCTCTCCCTGTCACCCTCTCCCTGTCACCCTCTCCCTCTCCCTGTGTCACCCTCTCCCTGTGTCACCCTCTCCAACTCCCTGTGTCACCCTCTCCCTCTCCCTGTGTCACCCTCTCCCTGTCCCTGTGTCACCCTCTCCCTGTCCCTGTGTCACCCTCTCCCTCTCCCTGTGTCACCCTCCCTCTCCCTGTGTCACCCTGTCCCTGTCCCTGTGTCACCCTCTCCCTGTCCCTGTGTCACCCTCTCCCTCTCCCTGTGTCACCCTCCCTCTCCCTGTGTCACCCACCCTCTCCCTGTGTCGCCCTCTCCCTCTCTCTGTCACCCTCTCTCTGTCACCCTCTCCCTCTCTCTGTCACCCTCTCCCTCTCTGTCACCCTCTCCCTCTCTCTGTCTCCCTCTCCCTCTCTCTGTCGCACTCTCTCTTTGTCTCTCATTCTCTCACTGTGTGTGTCTCTCATTCTCTCTCTTTCTCTGTGTGTCTCTTTCTCTGTGTGTCTCTCTTTCTCTCTGTGTGGGTGTGCCGCTCTCTGTGTGTGTGTGTGGGTGTCTGTCTGTCTGTCTCTCTCTGTGAAGCGCCGACATCCAGACACTGGTTAAGGGGTTCAGGAAACTAGTCATTCACATCTGGCTTTTATTTCTAGATCCGACATTGACACACACACACACACGACTAATTGTAGTATAATGTAATACAATAAATACATTTATGTCAAAAACGAATGTTGTTCTGACTAGGAATTTATTAAATGTATTTTATTTATATATTTTATTTTAAAGCGGGGTTGGGGGCGGGACTAGGGGTGGAATTGGGGGTGGGACTAGGGGCGGAGTTGGGGGCGGGACTAGGTGGCGAGTAGATTTTTTGGTTGGGCGAGTAGATTTTTGGGTGATTTGTCGAACACTGTATATATATATATATATTTAAATTTATATATATACAGAAAAGGACTGCGCTTGGGTATGGTGTGATAGCAATAGTATAATAATAAATGATCAGAAAATGTATAAATATATAAA
Source organism: Ascaphus truei (assembly GCF_040206685.1). Lineage (NCBI taxonomy): Eukaryota > Metazoa > Chordata > Amphibia > Anura > Ascaphidae > Ascaphus > Ascaphus truei. The sequence continues at coordinate 157,833,911 of NC_134484.1, forward strand.
AAATCTAAATGACAATAATAATATTTAACTGTGCAATCAATACGTTCACCAAATGCATATATAATTATAAAAAGATGTGCTGTGGACCCAATAACAAACTTTTGTCACAAATCCTTTGAAGTCCAAATGAAGTCCAAAAAATGCAAGAAACAGAAAAGCACTGACAGGAAAAAAGCTGCTTCTTTAAAGGGCACAACGACCTCCCTCTCCACCTGCATAGAAAATAGAAGAGAAAAGCGCCCAATCCTAGTGCATTACTGTACAAAAAATGGTTTAATTCCCAATAAAAGGCTCATAAAATGAACTCACAAACATAAAAGATTAAAAAGCATTGTATGAGTAATACTCATGCTCCAAAGAATCTGTAAGCGTTGCTGCTCTGCTACTCTGCTCCGTGACACCACTGCATCCAGTACAGCCCTCGTTTATCTCTGCCAGCAGGAACTCACGTCATCAGGCTCCTCACAGTATTCTTTCCCCGGGAACACACCTCCAGATAGTTTAGGTTCCCACCGGGGACAATGTTTGCGGTGGAACGAACAGATGACGTCACGCCGTGCACGGAGATGGCAAGCAGGAGAATGTCAGGCAGAACTCATAAATCAACGCTACAGGAATCCACAGCACACCTGGCCCTACGCGTTTCAACAGCTAAACTGTTTTCATCAGGGTTTTACATTACATTAGCTGTTGAAACGCGTAGGGCCAGGTGTGCTGTGGATTCCTGCAGCGTTGATTTATGAGTTCTGCCTGACATTCTCCTGCTTGCCGTCTCCGTGCACGGCGTGAGGTCATCTGTTCGTTCCGCCGCAAACATTGTCCCCGGTGGGAACCTAAACTATCTGGAGGTGTGTTCCCGGGGAAAGAATACTGTGAGGAGCCTGATGACGTGAGTTCCTGCTGGCAGAGATACAAGAGGGCTGTACTGGATGCAGTGGTGTCACGGAGCAGAGTAGCAGAGCAGCAGCACTTACAGATTCTTTGGAGCATGAGTATTACTCATACAATGCTTTTTTATCTTTTATGTTTGTGAGTTCATTTTATGAGCCTTTTATTGGGAATTAAACCATTTTTTGCACAGTAATGCACTAGGATAGGGCGCTTTTCTCTTCTATTTTATATATATATATATATATATATATATATAGTTGAAAAATATTTCACAGGCACTCCAGTATAGTATCCTGAATGGGCTGGTGCATATCCCATAAAGATAACAAAACATACATATGTATATATATATACAGCTCAACTCCGTTATAACACGATCCGTTACAAAGCAAATCCGGTTATAACGCGATAAAAATGGTGACACCCAATTGTCGGATTTATGAATACTTTTCAACACGAATAATGTTATCTTAAATACTTTATTGTACAATGCATTCAATTGTACTGTGATACCAGCACTGGCATCTAGGTGCTGGAAAGAGTTAATCCTCCTTGGAGTTGCCAAGAACAGCTGAAATCTAACTAATCAGCCTGGGCTGAACTCCTGAGTAAACCAGGAAGTGTTTGGACACATGCTGAGATGAGCTGTGGGTGAGAGACTGTTTTTCCCCAGAGAAGGGGGGGGGGAGAGACGGAGGTGGTCCCAAGCTAATGGAATAATGGAAGCTGGTTAAATAAGCTGGTAAAGAGTGAGAGACACTGCAGAGAGAGTTGTGCTGAAGCAGTGACGTCTGGTTACAGAGGAACCTACAAGGCGAGTTTCTCTGGGCTCAGGTGGGGCCGAGTTACCAAGAGAAGGACGGACGACAGAGACTGTGCTGAAGCAGAAGACGTCTGTTCCAAACCCTGGACTAAACAGATAAGGCAAACACTTTATTATTATCTGCAGAGACTTTATATGGAATGTACATGTTTTAGGGCTGACAAAAGGCTTAGCTGGCGGCCCTGATAGTAAAGGCCTAAAGAAGTCAGTTAGTTCCCTGACAGGGATAGGTATTTATTTATGCTTTTGATTTTTGTTTGGTTTTCTTAATGGGATGGTGGGCCTGCTAATACGTTACTTAACCCCTGAAATAAACTCCACGTAAATAGAAATACAGTGTTTCCGGCCTTATTTGTGATAAAAGAGATTGCAACTTGGTGTGGGCATCACAATACATTATTTCTAATACAATCCGCTTATAATGCGATGTGATTCTTTGGACCCCAAGCAGAGCGTTATAAGGGGGTTGAGCTAGCGCTACTTTTTGTTTCTATATACATATATATATATATAGAAACAAAAAGTAGCGCTAGCAGTGTGTGAATAAAGTGCATTCTATAAAAGTGAATGTGACAATTGTGAATGTGAAAGGTGAATGTAAAAATCAAAATAAAAATAATGATATATTTATAACCACAATAAAAACAAAAACAAAAAAGGAAAAAAATAATTATTTGACTCTTTATCATGCATTCCCCATTTAGGCCAAAGTCACTGTTCTTTCCCTATCAATCTAAGGGAGGGTACATTGATGCTTTTTACAACCTGGTACTCAAAGATTTTGAGACACTGTGCAATAAACCTTTTAGATTTAACAAAAACCTATCCAAAGGTGAACTTGAGGCATTAAAAGATTTGAAGGAAAATAGGGACATTGTTATTAGACAAGCTGATAAGGGTGGGGGCATAGTCATCCAGGATAGATCGGCATATTTGATGGAGGCCGGTCGATTGCTGGGTGACTCTGCCTCCTACATTCCCTTGCAGGATGATCCCACATCACAATATCAGGTGTTGCTGAAACAACATTTGCTTTCAGCCTTGGAGGAGGGTATTCTCACTAAGACTGAGTATAAATTTCTTCATTCTGATCACCCCCGCACACCCATTTTTTTATCATTTACCCAAGGTCCACAAGTCTCTGGCGGACCCCCCTGGGAGATCTATCATCTCGGGGATCGGGTCGATGACGTCCGGCCTATCCCAATATGTTGATTACTATCTTCAACCCTTCGTAGCCAAGCTCAGGTCACATATTAGGGATACGCTGCATGTCATTGACTCGGTCTCTGAGATCAAATGAAAGCCCAATTATTTGTGGGCTACATGTGACGTGTCATCATTGTACACGTCAATAGATCATTCCAGGGGGGTGAGTGCCATTGACTTCTGGCTCAACACGGATCCCTCTATTCCTACTATTCACAAAGTTTTCTTATTAGATAGCATTATGTTTATTCTTACTCACAACTATTTTTCTTTTGAGGAACTTTTTTACCTACAAATCTGTGGAACGGCCATGGGTACGAGGTTTGCCCCCAGCTATGCCAATCTCTATATGGGATATTGGGAAGAAACAGCTATTTGGCCCAACCCAGAGCTGGGGGCGGGCCTTGTATACTATGGTCGTTTCATCGATGATATTATTATTATTATTTGGGAGGGTGATATCACTGTTTTTTCCAATGTCCTCACTTCCTTCAATCATAATGCCATGGGCTTGAAATTTACATTTGAAATTAGTTCTACATCTGTGGTATTTCTGGATCTCGTTTTAACTGCAGACCCAGAAGGTAATATCATTACCACCACATATTTCAAGCCTGTTGCAGTGAACAATTATGTTCATGCTTCAAGTAACCATCATGCACAGTGGCTTAAAAGCATCCCCCTGGGACAGTTTCATCGTCTCAAAAGGAACTGTTCCAGGGACAGTGACTTTGGTCACCAATCCAAAGAACTGAGTGAAAAGTTTCTGCTGAAGGGTTATAACCCTGACCTGGTATCTGACTTTCTCAACAAGGTGATGTTATCTGACAGGTCATCATTACTTAAAAAGTGTATTATCAAAAATAAAAATATAAGATATAATACTTCAAGAAATGGGTCACTACAAGTAGATGGGGTTTCTAGGTTTATTACGACTTTTAATCAATCCCACAGATCCATACAGGGCATATTAAATACCCATTGGTGTATTTTGAAATGTGATCCCCATTTAGGGAATATTATTCCTGAGAAGATCCCCATTGTATATACTGCACCGACACACTTTATTCGAGCAAATACCCGGTATGTACCTGGCAGATACCTGGAATGCGCCGCTCCTCACCTCTGACAAGCCCCGTTGCATTTGCCTTCCCAGCCTGGGTTCATGCCTGGCTGATGGGAGGCTGATCTGTTAAATGATAATGATTAGGATTTAATAGGCTGCAATGCTTCGCGTGTCTACCAGATGGCATAAATTCATGAATTGTAATGCAGTATATATATATATACTGTGCAGTATTGCAGCCAGCGGGAATAAAATGCTTCAATCCCTGCTTGGAAAATAACTCAATGCACTCGGGCAGAAAACAGTCACAAACCTCAATACACCCGGGTATACCCGAATTCGTGGGACTAGCCGAGCTCGAATAAAGTGTGTCGCCAGTGTAGGAAAGCTAAAAACATCAAGAACATTCTAGCTCCAAACAAACTTAAACCTACGGTTGCGGCTGCCGGTGCCACCTCAGTGAACCTTATTGGCAATCACAGATTTGGCAGCGGCTGTTGCATCACGTGCAAACATCTTTTTACCAATATGGAGTTTGCCTCCTTTCACAAAGATGAACGACATAATGTGAGGGGCAATATCAATTGCCTCAGTACATTTGTCGTTTATTTAATACAATGTGGATGCGGCCTCCAATATGTAGGTCGCACCACTCGGCCCCTTAGTACTAGATTCCAGGAGCACAGGAGGAATGTGATAAATGGTGTCAGTACCCATAGTTTACCAAGACATTTTTCTAACAAACACAATAAGGATCACGAATCCATAAAAATTATGGGTATTGAACACATTGCTCTTAGTGAATCAGGAGGGGACCGCTTCAAAACACTTTGTAGAAGGGAGACCTTTTGGATACACCGGTTGGGGACACTCACCCCCGGTGGTCTAAATGAATGTTTAGATACCAGTACTCTGGTATAGGTCTGTTTTCACATCTTGGGTGTAGTTTCTCTGAGTCAATCTCTGCTGCTTCTTTTTGCCAACCCCCTCTTTTTACCTATTCCATCCAATGTAGCTTATCCCCCCCCCCTCCCCTCCCGCCCTCCACCTCCCCCCCCCGCTTCCCCCCCCGTTTCCCCCCTTCCCTTTTCCCCTCATAAAATCGTGTGGACATTTTAGATTAATTTTTACAAATTTTAATTTTCAATTTTTATTCAATGTGGTTTGTGTGTTATCACACTAGTATAATTAGAATTGAGAGTTTGGTCCTCTACATCTAAATATATATACTTAACTATTGTTCTATTATAACAATATTTTATATAATTGATTTTTTATAAAGAAATAATTGATTAACTATAAAAGAAGTTAAAAGGTTTTTAAGTAAGTGGAATAAAATTGTTGCTTATGCAATTAGCATAAATAGTGTAACACATTATATATTTTAAAGTTGTTTTGTATTGTATAATTTTTACATATATATTTTTTATATTTTTTATATATCTCTTCCTTATAGTTTGGTATTTCATTAACTATATAGTGTATGCTATACTCATTGAGGCAGTGTGTGTGTATATATATATCATTATCTTGTGTCATAGCACTGTTATGTTACTGGAGAGTCTACTGCTGCGGCCGAGTTTATTCGAGCATTTGCCCGTTCTCGGCCGCAGCAGTAGCCTGGCGCGCGCCGGAGGGTGACGGGCGCGCGCCGAAGCAGCGGAAGAGCGCCCTCCGATCGGGGCGCTCTCCCTCCCGCTGCCGGGTCCGCCGGGTCCCCCGGAACCCTCGGCCGCCGTCCCCCACATCGCGGGACACCAGGGCTCCCTCGGGGAGCCCTGGACGCGCGTGCAGGGGGCGCAGGCTCCCGATGACGCGTAACCGCGCGTCGGTGACGCGCGGCACGCCGAGGGGCGGCCACTAGCAAGCCGGGAAATCTCCCGGCTTGCGGATCTGGCCGATGAGCAATAAAGTGTGTCGGTAGTGTATCTAACCCATGAATCATTTATACCTTTAGAACAATCTATACAACAAATAGTTAATTTGAACTGCTTTGGGTAAATTAAACTATACAATCCCATAGCTACGATCAGATTTAGGGGTGGGACTTTCATTTAGTCCATCAACCAATCAAACTTGGGACCCTCCAGTACTTAAACAGTGTTAATCTTGTTCAGGGACATTCCCTTTGATAAAGTTGCATTTGTTGCGACGAAACGGGTCAGGGACGTAACCTACGACACTACGTCATCACGTTATGTGCTCCTTTACGGCCGGGGAGCACATGCAGTGAATTCAAGGCCAACTCTGATACCAAATGACTTTGGAAGATTTCAAGTGAACCGGAGGGACAGCGCTGTTTGAGTGACCTATTCCAGCGAATCTTGGACTCCCTGCTGCAGTTTGGACATGCCTGGTGGTGATTATATATCACAAATTGCTTAATATTTAACTTTACCTTGTGAGTGTTTTTAATCCCTCCATCCACCCTTCCCCAACATTAAATGTTACAGTGTTACACTATGGGGCGTGCGCTCTCTGTTTTGTTTTTTCTATAGAATCTGCTGTGGAGCTGGTTATTCCAAGTGAGAGCTGCCGTGGACCCCTGGGATCTGTACATTTGTTCTGGTGCTATTTGTCAGGACTCTACATAGGGTTTGGACATTGGACTTTTATATATTTTATATGTTATCTTGTGTATCCATATGTTTGGTCTAGTATAATGCTGCTTGCTGTACACTATTAATGGTATTATTTTTAGTTTAACTATATATTTACATTTATTGTCATTTATTGGTATACAAATATTCACCTTTTGGCGCTACTTTTTTATATATATATATATATATATATATATATATATATATATATAGAAACAAAAAGTAGCGCTAGCAGTGTGTGAATAAAGTGCATTCTATAAAAGTGAATGTGACAATTGTGAATGTGAAAGGTGAATGTAAAAATCAAAATAAAAATAATGATATATTTATAACCACAATAAAAACAAAAACAAAAAAGGAAAAAAATAATTATTTGATCTTTAGGGGCCTATGCAGTAAACGGCGAGAAGCCGGTATTCGTCTGTTTTTTGCCGAGTATGCATATGCGATTCTATTAATGGCGAAATCCTTGCGAGATGTCTTAATGTCGCCATATTTTCTGCACTTGGCGAGAAGCCCTATCTCACCATATTGTGGAACACTCACAATGCAATACATGGCGAGTAAGATCTCGCCGGTGCTCGCCATAATGTAATGGCGAGAATAACGGCAAAAGCCTGCGCCAAAAAATGTAGGCAAGAAGGTGCCGCGGAGAGGCGAACTTCTAAAATAAAAGGGAAATTGCAGTGTCAATGTTATGTTGCTGTTGTCATTGCAGCTTTGCAGCTGTTCCATGGCATGATCAAATTTTTACATGTGTACTTGCAAATAAACTATATTTATTATGTACAACAAAAGTGTCTGTGTTTTATATGTATGTGTAGTTTTAGTGTGTGTGAAATGTGTTGCACGACAACGTTGTAGGTGCAATATTTTGGAGGAACATGAATTTGGACTGTCACAGCGTGTTGGTTATACCTTTAATCAAAGTTCTACATCCTAAAGCTTTTAATGGCAATAACATATAATAACTGAAATGAAAGTATCCTATTCTCTACGGCGCAGCGTAGGAATACGTCTCTGCTGACTTGAATCGATTCACCTCCGGAGGCTTTAACCCACTCTTAAAGCACTGAACAGGAAAAGACAAGATGGCGGACGAGCTCGGAGAAGGCAGTAATTGAGTCAGACAACCAGTGAAGCTTAGTTAAAAACTGTTCCTGTTTATTAAAGGTTTTACAGTCAGATTATACAGGCAACCGAGCATAGAAAAAACACATACATTGTAAAACTCACTTCCCTTTACTTCCCTGTCTGTTTATCTCAAAAAGTGACAGCTAGAAAGTTTACGATTTGGGAAGTGGTCTGAGTACAGATTTTTGGAGGCTGTAAAGGAAACGTTCTTCTCTTATTGTTTAGGACATTTCATTGTGTAAGACATTCTTAAAATTCAGGCTCAGCATGGCTGGCTAAACTTCCTGTTTCTACATGATGAAATAAGTCTGAACAAACTGTGTTCCTTTAGTTCAATTCAACCATCCACTAAGTGGGTAAAAGGTCATTCTGACATCTGATTCAAAAGCACAATAGCAGACTGGCATTTATTAGTACCTGAGATTTAAGTGTTAGTACAAATGGTTATATAGCAATCAAAATGGAGTCCCCCCATGATATACACAATATCAATCCCTCCTTTTGTCATAAAATGACAATCCCTAGGATACAGGGGTCTCGTACTGGATTTGAACATTATCATAATCCATTAAAGGTATCGGGACACTGCTGGTTGTAGGTCTAGAGTTGTAGGTTACATTTGGGAAACTAGAAATAGGGTCATTAAGTTCAGTGAAGCATATGTGTGATCGATTGACTTAACAGAAGGCATAATCATTTTACATAAAGATAAACACATTCATTTGCAGCATGAAAAAATAACAACTAATACTACAACTATGCAAGTGATAAATATCAGTCCCATAATAAATTTCTTCCCCAACTCTCCAATCCATGCGCCTAACCCAAAAGTCCAATCAAACTGATCAACTCTCTCAGTAATGTCTGCAACAAGACTTTTGATGTTAGCCATGTGATTCTGCACGGATTTTGAATGATCAGAGAGATTAAAACAGCACATTCCCTCAAAATCTTGACATCCATGCTCATGTTTAAGCAAAAGATAATCAATTGCGGCATGATTTTCCAAAATTGCTTTGCGTGTAAATCTATCAGTTCTTCTAGGGCCTGGGAAGTGTGATTTAACCCCTTGGCTACAACACATGCCAGTTTATTGATAGTTCTTGCTGATTGCACAGCCAATCCAGGTACTCCAACAAGAGAGACTGCTAGACTTAGAATTTCAGCATTTGACAATAAAACTACATGTGGATTGCAATCTTCAGTAACTGAAATAGTGGATCGCTTAACTTTGGTTTGATGTAGGCCAGGTTCTACAGAGAACATCTTTATTCCTAACCTGGTGAGAGTACATGGTCCCCCTGAGATGTTTCCTGGTATATATGTGTATGTAGTATTACCACAAGAAAACAACCATCCAACGGGAAGTTTATCAGAATATATATGACTTGGTGTGCTTATTGTGTGATTACAACTCATAGTGTTATTGACGTTAACACATGTGTCATCAACTCGATTACACAATATTCGGGTCATGTTGGTGGATGCTGAGGTTGTCAATTTTACTTGTTTACATTTGCCTATTTTTTCAGGATTACATGTCATTTGATAACATATGTCACCCTGTGTTATATTCTGGGTCATAATTTGTGTCATATTAGCCCATTTTTCACCAATACACTGGGGACAGTCACGACAGTATTCATAGACAGAAAAATGCTGTCGCACATCATGATGTTCTGCCAAACTATCATTATTGCCTATGCTAAACACTTTTAACAAAATCTCTACTGGTGTGGGTACTGCTATTAAACAGCTTGTGATTATGTCAGTTGTGCTGGTCATGTCGGCTAAACAGAAATGTGACATATTCAGTACCTCAACAGCCAAATGCTTCCAGATGTTAGTTTTGACTTCTGTTAGAAATGAAGCCATACGTTTGGAGCGTGTGTAATGTTTTTCTGGCAGATTGGGAGAGTTAGACTGGACCTGTGGTACGTGGATTTTGCTTTCATCTTGTTCTCTGGAAAGGAGAGAAGAGATTTCACCTTCCCCAGAGAAAAAAGAGCTTTCTGGTGGACTGTGGTGAGTGCAGTTAACAGAGGTGCTAGTGTTCATTAGTTCCATTGTGCATATGTGGTAAATAATGCATGCCAATAATGTCAATATGCTAAAGAATGTAAGAAATTGTATAATTCTGCGCTGATTCTTCTAAAATCGTGTCTCCGCTACTTCATGAATCTGGAATCGTGTCTCTACTCCTTCGTTGACTTGATACGTGATGCGTGAATCCATGTTGCTGATTCTTCAGTCAGCACGGCTGTACGAGTCACTGCGAGGATCGTGGTTGGAAGTCCGTAGGGAGGTTCTGTTGTCCCTCCTTTGGCGGGCAGATGGTTGACCACGACTTTGTCTCCGGGCTGGAAACGATGTGTCGGCTTATCTGAAGGGAGCGGAAGAGAAGAAGAAACATCACCATAGATGCCATTCAATTTCTGTATCAAGTGATAAACATAATTCTATTGAATTTGTTCTAGGTCTCCAACTTCCTTCGGGCAATACGTACCATGAGCCCTGGGAGTTGGAAATGGCCTCCCCATTAAAATTTCAAATGGTGACAATTTGGTAGTACTATTCGGGGTCATCCTGATTTCTGCAAAGACTGCGAGAAGGACATCTGGCCATCTTGAAAAGGTACCATTTGTTCCTTTACGCAGTTTATCCTTGATCGTGCGATTGGTCCTCTCTACCTGACCTGATGACTGTGGGTGGTATGGTATGTGAAACTTCCAATCTATAGCGAGAGTCTTAGCAACTCCTTGAGTCACCTGGGATGTGAAATGTGTTCCTCTATCACTATTTATTTGAAGAGGGCATCCCCATCGGGGAATGATTTCCTTGCAAAGTATTTTTACAACGGTCTTTGAACTTTCGTTCGTTGTAGGAAATGCCTCAATCCATTTGCTGAATTGGTCTACCATTACCAGTAGGTATTTCAGCTTTCCTGCAGCTGTTGGCATCTGTGTGAAATCAATCTGTACTTGCTCCATTGGGCCACTAGGTGGCGGTAGATGGTCATATTTTGCGGGTCATGTGCCATGTGTGTTATTCCTGATGCATGTTAGACATCTGGCTAATTGTGTCTCAACTACCTGATCAATGTCTCTGACTAAAAACAATTTCTTAATCTGATCACCTGTAGCTTTCTTTCCCTTATGCTCAATTCCATGAAAAAGTGAGATTAAAATAGGGCTAGCTATTTTAGGAAAACCTATCACTGTGCCCTTAGTCCAAATCCCATTCTCATCTTTGCTCAAACCTTTTTCCTCCCATAGCTCTACATCCTTTTCTTCTGCAAGTTCCTGTAACATTTTAAGATCATAGTCTGGGAGATGGCATGTCATTACCATATTGAGCTGTGTGTCAACAGTGGTGTTGTAGGCTGGAAACATAATCTGTGAATGTGCAGCCTCTTTCGCGTGAAAATCAGCCAACTCATTACCTTTGGCCTCATCTGTCTCTCCACCAGCATGTCCTTTACATTTAACAATTGCTAGTTTACTGGGTAGCAACATGGCGTCCAGTAACTGCTCTACCATTGTAGCATGTGATATGCCCTTTACCAATGTAGCATGTGATATGCCCTTACCATCTGCACTTACAAAACCACGATTCTTCCATATTACTCCAAAATCGTGTACCACTCCGTATGCATAATGAGAGTCTGTGTAAATGGTTACCGTATTCTGAGATGATGCTTTACATGCTTCTGTCAATGCTACTAACTCTGCTGCTTGAGCTGAAACAAACGGTAACGCTCCAGAACAGATTACTGTGTCTGGTAACCTAACTACTGCAAATCCTGTCAGATATACTCCATCTGCGGGTTTAGAGCATGACCCATCTACAAACAATACATCTCCCTCCTTAAGGGGCGTTCTTTCTAAGTCGCTCCTTACTGACGTCGTGTTGTGTATGTTTTGTAAGCAGTCATGATCTTCATTGCCTATGTCAGAGTTGTGCAGTAACAGATTAGTCAGAATTTGAGCTGGACCAGTGTGTGGTGGGTGATATTTGACAGTGAGATTTGAGGTAGATGTGAGGATGGTTTCATACCCTGTTCTAAGCTGTGCGGTCATGTGCTGCGTAGTGAGATTCCTGAGAACATGTAATACTTGGTGTGATGTATGCAAGGTTAGTTTGTGTGACAGCACAATAGTTTGTACTGCTTCTACCAAAATAGCGCATGCAGCTACTTGTCTTAAACATGCCGGGAACTCTTGCACAATCTCCTGTAGTTTCTTAGAATAGAATGCCACCGGTCTATAGCCCGAGCCATGCTCTTGAGCCAGTACGCCAACAACCGCGGTACCTGTCTCGCTGCAAAACAAATGGAAAGGCAAGTTATAGTTCGGCAAGCCCAGAGCAGGGCTAGAACACAATGCAGTCTTAAGTTCGATGAATGCAGTGAGAGTCTCTGGCATCCATTTCAGTGTGTCTGGCTTATGCATCAATGTCAATTGTCTCAACATGGTATCCCAGTGGGAACAGTTCGGTATTCATTAGCGGCAATAGGTGATCATCCCCAGAAAAGACAACATAGCAGCTTTCGTCTTGGGCGTGGGGAGAGTGGCAATTACCTTGACTCGTTCTGGCGAAAGGAGTCTCTGTCCTGGCTGTAGTATGAAGCCTAAATATTTGACAGTTTGTTGCGCCATCTGTACCTTGTGAGGTGAGACCTTATGACCCGTAGCAGCGAGATGCTTCATCAGACTGTGAGTGTCCAGAGTGCATTTTTCTTCCGTTTGACTGCAGAGTAGCAAATCATCCACATACTGCAGCAAAACAAAGTCACTGGCGGACACCAGTCAGCAAGAGTCATGCGAACGACGGTGCTGTAAGCCGTGGCGGAATCGCAATACCCCTGTGGTAAACAACACCAGCGGAATTGTTCACCTTTATAGGTAAACGCAAACAAAGATCTTGTGTTGGGGTGCACCGGAATGGACAAGTATGCTGAATTCAGATCTATTACCGTGAAATATGTCGCTGTTGCAGGTATGGCTGTAATGATTGCCGTAACATCTGGTACTATAGGCGCTAATGGTTGCACTAACTCATTGACTGCGCGCAAATCTTGTGTAAAACGTTACTGCAAGCTGTTAGGTTTAGGGACAGGGTTAACTGGTCTGTTGTACAGTAGAGGCAACTCTTATTCTAACAAAAACCAGTGGCAATTCCCCAAAAAACCCAGGAAACACCCAGGTACATTCTGAATACATGCCTTAAACTTTCCTTAAACTAGCCCGAGCATTTCTGCATTGATTAATGGCCTATCAGATTAACAGTGGGGGGTCCCTGGCAGTCCCATTCAAACTGAATGGGACTGCCAGGGATCCCTGCTGTGTTAATCCTACGGGTCGTTAGTCAATGCAGAAATGCCTTAAACGTGCCTCAAACTAGCCCAGAACATACCCAGCACATACCCAGCACATACCCAGAATGTAACCTGGCTAGTTTACGGCAAATGTTAGAATAAACGTTGCCTCTACTGTATGGTGAGACAGTTGGTTCTATCACTCCCTTTGCGAGTAACTCCCTGATAATAGGTGCTATCCCTGCTTCCTTTTCTGCAGATAATGGGTACTGTTTGATGTAAACCGGACTTACTCCTGGCTTTAGTGTAGCCTCATATGGTGTGCATGAGATGAGACCTGGGTCAGTGTTAGAAGTCGCCCATACCCGTGGGTCAATGTCCTGTAATGATAAAGGTATGTCAGTAGAAAAAAGATTCCACTCTATATCCCATATCTCGTCAATAGGTCAATACTTGTCCTGTAATACAGGCTGCTGTCCCTGAGCCCATATGAAGGCTCCTTTGTCTAATGCAATGTATATGGTGGTTGGTGTGATCCATACATCCGTGTGTGCTTCAGGATCATGCATCTCTGCTTCTGGATCATAGATGATACATGAAATGGGATTAGCAAATGCCATGCGTGTGTAAGGCATATTCCCATTGGTAGCAATATCTGACAATTTGGTCAGTTGTTCAACTAATCTGTCTGGCATTGTTAACCCTCGAACTTTGAGTCTGCCAGTGTCATGCTGAAAGAGAGAAAGATCATAATTATTGGGGGAGAGATGTGGAGAACTTACAATAATCCCCCACTTGTCATCAATACTTTTGTCAATTTGCATTTTAGCCATTAAATCACGTCCCAATAAATTCACTGGACATTGTGGAATAACCCTAAATGGGTGATTCCATTGTTTGTCAGACCTAGGATTTAATTGTACCGATAAAATAGGAGTGTTGTAACATTTGGTGAGTGTACCCTCAATACCCATTGAGGACTCGTCTGCTTGCTTCATTGGACCCTTGTAGGAATGTTTATTAAGACAAGAACGCATTGCACCTGTGTCTACAAGAAAATCAGTTCATCTTCCATTGACATACAATGATAATATTGGTATATCTAACCAACCATTAGACACAGAAGCTTGTGGGCAGACGAGGGTTTCTGTCCTCGGGCATCCCTATTGGCTATAGGGCACCTCTTGGTTCTACGCAACATTATACTGAGGGCTGGAAACATTTTGGCCCTGATAATTGTGATTCTGATGTTGCCTCTGTGTATGCTGCTGATGATTTCTGCTGCTATTCTGCTGGTATTCTGCATGGCTCTGCTGACCATAGCCCTGATTCTGCCTGTTATTTCCTTGACTCTGATAATCCTGCTGCTGATTTTGTTGTTGGTTGTTACCCTGAGACGGGGCCCAACATTCATTTTTCCAGTGTCCTGGTTTCCCACAATTAAAACAAACACCAGGTTTGCGCTGGTTATTCCCTTGCTGTCCCCTTCCCCTTCCTCTATTCTGTCCTCTAATCTTCTGTAATTATTGCCTCTGTAATTCTGCACTGAGCCATCATGAGCATGCATTATAGTGGCAGGCGGGGGAGGTGGTGGGAGTAAAGGTGTACGATCTGGGAAAGCTCCTGCACCATCCTTAATGGCCAGGTCACCTACAATTTTCTCTGATGTCATTATTTGCCAATCAGTCACTGTCATGTAAACAATCTGCCTATGTTGTTCGCATAAACCATTAAGTAAAGATTGTACATACAAAATATTCATCTCATCATCTGTTGCCTTAGGGTATTGCATACCTGCTGTATTCACCCATTCATCCTTAAATCTACGGCAAAAATCTGTAACTGACTCATCCTCTTTTTGCTTAATGGTCATTATCAGACCCACATTTTTCCTTGATCTGCCCTGATCAAAAAAATATTTCTGCAACAGATCCCACATTTTGGAAACAGTACAGGGATCATTCCAGACAAACTCACCCTCTGCGGGTGCAGCCTCTTCAGAACTCAGTATACTAAAGCTGCTCCCTTTACCGGGTGCATCATACTTTTTACTCAAGTATTTGTCAGCCTTAGACCAATCAATGTCAATGTGTCCTGTCAAACAATCCAAACAAAATCTAATATCTCCTCCTGTAAACTGATAACCTTGACTTCTCTTTTTCAGGTATTTAATTGCACCACTTGGATTTTTAAAAGGATCCAGGCAGCCTGTAGCCCATGATTCCATTAATGTGGTGTCTACAGAGTTTATCAAAATATCCTTGCCTAAAGTCATAAACGGCAATGTTAAATCAACTTCTGCTTCAGCACAATCCTGTGTGTTAGCCTGTTCCCTTGTCAGAGTGCTACGAGATAATGCTTGTCGTGTCCTAGCTGATATGGGTGTATCCTGTCTTGGAGAATTAAACTTTCTGATTTCCTCAGAGAGTTTTATTGAATCAGCTAAAGTGTCAGCTAACAATGCTTCATATTCTCGTTACTTAGCAGTGCGAATGGCATCCTTTCTAGTAGTTGTAGTGTTTTTAGGTGTGAGAAAGGATGATTGCGGTGTTGCAAGTAAGGGTTTGGTATTATGTGTGGGTGTTAATGTTACTGCAAATGAATCAGTCATTACGTCTTTAAATTCTTTAAATTCCTCAGTCAGTACCCTCACAGAAGCACAAAACTGTTTAACTCTTTCATTGCTGGCTTCTGCAGATGACTCAGACGTCACTGAAGCTGCTGAAGCAGTGGTCTCTTTAAGTTTCCTTAAAGGCAATTGGCGAGGGGGTGATGGCATGTCAGAATGAGATGATTCCGAACTAGAATCTTCCTCTTCACTTTCCCTGGAGACAGGGGGTGAGACAGGAGATGAGATTCTTGTGGGGCTTACGGCAGTGGGAATCTGTCTGTTTGGGCTTCCTCTAAAGGACGACATATCAGGCACAGGCTCAGAGAGGTGTACCACCTCTGATTCTGTAGTGTTTCTCAACTCCACATATGTGGGTTGAGGGGACTGGGGACAAAAATCATTACTCTCCCCCCTACGTAAGGGTGCAAGAGGTTTGTGGTGAGTACCTGCACCATAGTGTGATAAAGCTGACAATATGGTAGGATCCAAACATGGATATAGTGGCACAGGTGTGATAGGGGTATACGGGGGTAATTGTAACATCACACAAGGCGGCGGCGGTGGGGGTAGAACATCTGGAGGTAAAAACTCCTGTGGGGGTGTATTAGGGGCTTGGGAATACACCATTGTAAGGTCATTAGGCGGGGGTGGCCATATGGGCTCTTCAGATTTTGGGTTATTACTTTGTTTTGCCTCATCAATGTGAGGTGCCACTTTCTCCCAAATGCGGCCACATAATTCCATATAATGCATGTCCCACTCGGGATCTGGCTGAAACCATAGCCATTCAGGATCTCCACCCAAACATAAGCCTTTTATCATTGTCATATGAAATGGGGCAAAACTACCTTCCCTCGGGAAAGGATTGGAAGATTGCATTCTCTCAGACCAGCCAGCTATATTATCCACAAACGGAGTTGTGTAAAAATCAGAAGTACATGCACTTACAAATTCTTTAGGTGTTTCTATGTCAGGGTCATATTGTCTGTTTATGATAAGCATAACAGTCGGTTTCTGCTTAGAAGTCTTACCAGCTATGTCAACAACTCTCTTGCTATCTTGACAATCATTTGTTCCCCTAGGGTATCGTTTGCTGTTTGCAATTCCCATCATTTAGACAATACAATTCTTACTTGACTAAAATAACCAACAAGCAAGCAAGCACAGCACAGTAAAATATGAGCAACACAACTTATTCTTATGCACTTATGCACTTATGCACTTCTATATATCCTGTCTTAGATATCATATCTTATATATCTTATGCACTTATATGTCTTATATATATCTTATACTATATATAAAAACATGCACATGCACAGTAATACAGTAATACAGTAATCCCCTAATCCCTTAAAATCCTCCTCCCCCCCCCCCAAAAAAAAAAATACACTTTTCCACAGACACTTTAAGAGTATTTCAAGCAGATAAACACATATATTGCTTATTCCTTCTCTCAGCAGGGGCTATAACCCTGTGTATATAACTCAGTCAAGGATTACCTAATCCCGACTCACATGAGTCCCTTACTCTTGTGTCTCTATATTTTTCCTCAACCTTGAATCATCCAGTGCAGAGCTATCTCTAAAAACCCTTTTAAACCTTAAAACCTTTGGGCTCTTTGGGCAAGGAGACACAGACGATAATATACAGATAATGTGCATGTTACTGTATGTTGTCTATGTAAAAGATGGTCACAAAGACACATGGCATTTTGTGTACATATAATTGTTAATTCGTTTTAATAATGAAATGGCTTTTCACTGCAACATTCTCTGACAGTTCATATGCAAGCGTTCTTAGGGCAATGGATAACATCTGAGGTGGAATGTGTTCATATACATAAATTGCATGTGTGCATGTTAGGCAACAGTTCACAGGTAATGTACACATTTATGTCAGTAAAGAAACTTTCAACATCTGTACTGTCAGTTGTGTAGGCGTATATCAAACATTTCTCTCCCTAAATGTAGTACTAATGCATTAGGAACACACACATAATTACAGTAAGCCATAGGTATGCTTTTCCATAATGACAGGAAGTTTTCATTCTGATCTGTAATCAAGGAGCAAATGTCATAAGGTGCAGAGAAGTCTACAGTACCAAAGACTGTTAACCTTCTGATGCTCTTCCATCAATGTGATTGTTGACGTGTGGTTTGTTCAAGATAGTAATAAAATTGTCTGATAAAAGCCCTGACATATATGTGAATTTGCAAAACGAATGTACATAAATAATGTAAGCGATAAATGTCACTCCACACAGTAGTGTGAATAATTTAGTGACACACAAATGGAGAATAAGGTGACCAACAATGTCGATGTACTGACGAAACAGCAGCTAGGTAATCGAAGTCACATAGTTGTCGACTGTACCTGACAGGAATGGCTTTCTTACAATTCAATATGGAGCTTGAGATAGAAGAGAGAATTGTGAGACAGAGAATACGACATGTTGAGGATAGACAGGGGAGAGAGGGGAGAGAGAGGAGAGACAGTAGAGAAGTGAGAGGCGACATGTTAGGAGAGGGCGACGCTAGGAGAGGGAGAGGGCACAGGATAGACATGGTGCCACGTCCCCGTGTGTATCGTCAAAGGACCATGTTGGACCAGCTTTCTGAGGATGAAATTATCAAGCGATATCGTTTAAGTACGGTGGCGATACTGTCTTTATACGACGAGATAAGAGAAGAAATAGATTTTATTAGTGCCAGAGGTCGTGCCGTCCCTGGGCTAGTAAAAATGCTGTGTGCATTGCATTTTATGGCATCAGCGTCTTTTCAGACCACTGTTGCCATAGTAGGTGGTGTGTCCCAGTCGGCTTTTTCAAGGGGCTTGACACAGGTCATAGCTGCACTGACTAAACGTGCAAGCAAATATATTAAATTCCCGACCGATGCAACAGAGTGGGTTGACGTCAGAAATGCATTCTATAATATAGCTGGTGTCCCATGTGTCATGGGTGCAATAGATTGCACTCATATAGCGTTAAACCCCCCTCCTTACATGAACATGTATATCGCAATAGAAAGCACTACCACTCTCTCAATGTGCAAGTGGTATGTAATGCGAATATGCACATTTTTAATGTGGTGGCTAAATTCCCTGGTTCTAGCCATGACTCTTCGATTTTAACAAATTCATCAGTGTTTCATGCATTTGAAGAAGGTCGTTTTGCTAATGGCTGGCTGCTGGGTTAGTAACTATGTAACCCATATATGTATGTGGATGTAACTGTTGTGTTGTTACATAGCATATGAATGAATGTTATGTTTCTTAAATTTCACAGTCTCACAATTATACATTGCCACCATCTGACACATAAGTAACAGTTCTTCGCGGCGTGGAGTATGTAACATACACAAAACATTGATACACTGGAACATGTATTTTTACGGTGAGATACTGTAGGTACTATTAACCTCACTCATCAGATGTCATGTACATCGCATTATGTTGTGACATTAGCACAAGTATATACAGTTAACTACTCAAATAATGTGTTCTTAAAATAATACATGTAGTGTTACATAATAGTATGACAAAATGCAAATAAATGTGCATAAACATATAGTAATACATTTCTTCATACATGCAATGGACATGTAAATGAAGAACTATCTATACTTTAACACAAATAACACATACCTCGTTCGTTACTTTCAATAGCTTTGTGCCCTAAGCATATGTCATAACAACTTAACATGTTGTAACATTGCCTTAAACATCTGTACTGTAGGTGATTCTGGATATGGTATCAGACCGTGGCTGTTAACACCATTGACAAATCCACAAACAGCAGCAGAGCAAAGGTACAATGTGGCCCACATCGCAACAAGGTCTGTAATCGAGAGGACTTTTGGAGTTATGAAAAGCAGATTTAGATGTCTTTCACACTCAGGTGGGGCTCTGCAATATTCGCCCACAAAGCTGTCAGACATTGTCATAGCATGCTGCATGTTGCACAATATCGCAATATCGCATAATGTTCAACCAGACATAAGAGACTTCATTGAAGAAGAACACCCTGTGCATCCAGCTGGAGACAATGAACAGACAGCGAGTGGGGTGGAGACACGTTTAAATGTGATTAACAACTACTTTGCAGGTAATAAGTTATTGAGCTGTACAATGCAAAACATATACAGTTCACAGTTGTTAGAGGACATGACTAATGTAATATTTTTTTCCTTAGGATAGTGATTGTTGCTCTTGATGTCATTGTACTGTGCGCTTTTGTGTGGAGAAGGTAAGTACATTGTGTATTGTAGTATGTGGTACTTGTCAAACCTCACAACATGTAGTACAGTACAAAAAATAACAATGTGTATGTAACAGTCATGACCAACTGTTGTATTCCATTGTGTTTGTTACATATAATAAAAGCATTATGTAAACGTTTAATATATATGTAACTATGGAAGGTAACACATATTAACATGTGTCCGTTGTTTATTTGCAAATATAACTAGTCTGCAAAGTTCGCACAACATTGGAACACAGGGTGTCATGTACGAAGGTGTGTAAATGTGATGAGATAGGGCATAAAATGTTGTATGGCGTCAATGATGTAACACATATGCGTTCATCAGAAGCTATTTTAGCACACTTGTCGGCCAGGAATATGTAGTAATGCAATATGTGTCTTGCACCTGCATGTTCACGCGCAATGGTGGTGACAAGAAGTAATATAAACATTGGTGGTTTTACGATAAATATGGAGAATCTGCGTCTCTATGAACGGATATTTCTGACGATCATGTTGTACATAAATGCTTCATTACAATTGTCTTAATGTGGCTGGTGTGTAACGAGTTAAACGGCATTGGTTTCATCATCATGGACCCCCTACTTCGTAACATTCAGGCTACTTAAAGGGGTGCCGGTATCCCCAGCACGATGTAAATGTGCCGGTCACGGTACATTGAAACTGTACAAGTGCGGGGGATAGCGGCAGGACCGAACGGTACCTATAGCTACAGAATTTTGTTCTCACCTATGGAGAAAGTAACGCATTTGTAGTCTAGCCACCCCCATCACATGTACACTACTAGTACAACAACAACCGATATATAACAAAAGCACTTCCCGTGACGGATATCGGTTACGGCAATCAATTGTAAATAATTTGCATATATTTAAAAGTGTGCGGGATCTGTGTGCACACCGTGGAGAAATGATGTACTTTCTGCCAGAAAAACACAATTGCACACGACTTACAGGGCAAAGACGCAACGTGGGCTTCATAAAGATGGCGGCCAAACTAACATTGTTAAACTTTCCGCAGTGAGACACATGCACGAATGTGGTTCTTTGCTTGAGTCACCCTTCTGCGGCACATAATGTTAAACTGAACATTACAGCAGCTTAATTACCTTACTTAGGTTCTGTCAAGGCAAAGAAGGTGTTAATGCGTATTCTCAGGCGTATAGTGGGCCATGCACACTAACATACATTGTAAATGTCAACACACTATACACACCCACACAGCATAACACATGCTGTACAGGTATGTGGAGATTACATGTAATGAAGCAATGTGTAATAAATAGTTGGCCAACATGCAATGATATGTACTTAAAGAAAGTGTACTTCTGTGTACCAACATCAGCTATATAAAAAAATTCACACGTGAATGTGCCTATGTGCTCCGTTGACCACATTACAGATAGCAAAGGCAATGTCATATAACTGAACACATAAATTACCGTCTCTGCTGGTAATCTAAAATGTAAATAAGGCATGTGAGTAACAGTGACCCCATACACAAATGTGACACACGTATGTGAGCAGTTGCTTCATGGTCTATATATATGTAGTTTAATATTTACTTATAGATGTCAATCTATATATGTATAGAAGTGAACAATGAAATTAAAAATTTTACAGAGTACAAATCAAAAATATTAATCTTTCCCAAAATGTAACTGCAAGCAAACGCAGAAATAAACATTACATTAGTGGCATGAAACACAATTGGAAATTGTGTCAATGATACAAGTGATGTATAAAACATGGACTTGTTTTGAAAATACAGTAACACAATGCATGGGAAAAGCTTCAACAATATATAAACGCTATCATTCACTGATAACAAGGTCACAGAAGGAAACAACGTCACCAAACCTTACTTTGTGAACTTAAGAATACATGTCAAAGCACAGGTATGAGACAAGTAACATACTGCCAACTCCACA
This sequence comes from Ascaphus truei, assembly GCF_040206685.1. NCBI lineage: Eukaryota > Metazoa > Chordata > Amphibia > Anura > Ascaphidae > Ascaphus > Ascaphus truei. The sequence goes on from NC_134484.1 coordinate 157,855,759, forward strand.
TTCATGAAAGGTATCAGTTTACAACAAATACATCATAGTCACTGCTGTTAGTACTACATATGCAACACCAAACACGCTGAGAAGAAGGTTTAACAATACTACCATGACGCTTACATACACATATGTGTGTGAAACTCACAATAATACTTTTCACCACTGTCCAATGGACGCTTAACACACAATAATCAAATAGCTGTGGCTGATAGTTTGAAGTATGTACTTCTATTTGTCACATACATATTTGTATGTGTATAGAAAGTGCATGTAAATCCATGTAAGAACATATAAATGGCACTTTTTAAACAAATGTGAGCTTGAGGTGTACAGTACGTATGTTCATTCATAATGACATGCATGAGAATAGGTCAAATAAGGAGCAATTTCAACCAGTATGATTGCTTGTCAAGTATTAGAAACTACGTTGACGTGGACAATAAACATATGTTATTTGTTTCTTACCATTAGATGTTCCTGTCGCCGACCAAACTCAAACAGGAAACTCGTGATCGACAAATCCAACACGTCAAAGGGACCCATTGTAGAATTAAAATTTTACATCCACAATCGACTCTGTCCTCTTTCTTCCACAATGAATGTCCACGTTATGTTTCTAAATTCTTTGTTTCATCTGTATCTTCAAATTATTCTTTCTTTATGTACCGTGTTTTCTTTATGGCATCTGCCACGCCCTGTACTTCTTCTTCTTACTGATGTCCTTCCTCTGCGGTGTCTGGGTGAAAATGGAGACGACATAGCTTTTTAAAGGCTTATGACGTCACTCTTGATGCATATTATTCCCACGGTAATGATTGGTCCGCGCAACACGTGTCGCTGTCGGAGACACAATACAACTGTATGACGTTACTTAAAGGCAATGACGGCAGCCAATTACAATGGGTCTTTTTATTTCACCTTTAAGATGAGGGCAGCCAAACAAAGAAGCCAGGGACGCGTCACATGGTGCGGCAGCCAATCACACCGTGTGAACTGCATTCATGTTTGTATTGGCTATCGTACCATGTGAGGAGGAAAATGTCTCTATTTGTGACGTCTTGTTAAAGGTAAATACAGGCCAGTCACTCAGATTGGCTTTGGACATTCCCTTTAAATGACGTCTTATTGATGGTTACCGCCCCATTCACATGCTTTTCACAGGCCAATCATGAGCGTGGGAACAAGATTTGGAAAAAATTACGTCATATCCCTTCAAAAGCCTGCGTCGTGCCATTTTCATGCCAGACGCAGTGCAGGAAGGACCTATAGAACACCAAGGAAAACAGGGCGTGGCAGAAGAAGATAACAACGGCATGAATACCATGTATTCTAACAGATAATACACAGATGAAGACCATCGTTGCGGATTACAAATTGAATCAATAAGACTCCCAGGATTTATCAATTCTAAGAGTTTTATTTTTTATGGTTACCTCTTTCCTGATGGCGGTTTACTCATGGAAGCGCATCCGGGCCCACACACCTCGCAGAGTGTGTCATCACAAGGTAAGTATACGTATGACATAATTTTGTTTATCCACTCACATAATATACACACATATAGCAATTTCACAATGGCTTGTGCTCCACGCATGTATTCTTCATCCTACTTCGATGTTTATGTACGTTAGATACACATTATAGATAACGTATGGGTACCATTAGTTTTAGGTTTAATATTATTACTATCACTATGTTGCAGCAAAAAACTGCATGCTTTTAAAAATATTGTAATAGTTGAGGCGCATGGCTCATGTAATTGTTATGAAATTAGACAAAACGGTAACCTAGTACATCTTTAAGGGCACATTGATTATCCGATACAACTGTTTGCAGACGTGTATGTGATACAAAAGGACGGTGAACGACAGCTATTTGTATTGTGGTCTTGAACTTGTGCGTAAATGGACAATGTATCCACTGTTATGTTTCATAGTAACATACAGTTGTGTGCATTGCAGTTTAGACAGCATTAACATTGTTGTTCAACATTGTGTTCACTATATAAGTAGATAATCTTTTTTCAGTTCTTCATAGACTATCATACATACATAGTTATTGAGTTGCATTGGGCTATTGTGACATGTTATGCGTAAACTTCACTATGCATAAGCGAAAGCATATGATTGGCTGTGTTCTCTAGTGATGCTTAATAGCTGATATGCTGCTGAAGGGTACGATGTGTTGCAAGAAGTATGATCAACTGATATGTTTGCGAACACGGAACATACGTGCCTCATGCACAGGGACTGCATGGTTATTGCCGTGTATAATAGAAATGTGATAAAATAATGTTGCAACATTATGTTAAATAACGAGACACAACTATGTATTGTACATATTTGTGTAATCCCTTTGTGGCTGACGAGAGTAACAGTATGTACTACTGGTTTACAATGGGGTCATGTCATAAACTGTTTGAGATGTACACAGTGTCCTCATTTGGTGGACTAACTTGTGTAGTTGTTATGTTTTGTGTGGACATGTGGATAGCAACAGTTGTCTTTACATTGGTCAACGGTTAGGATGGTGCATAGTGCAGTGGTCCGCCACAGTGTTCTTTGGTTTGATGGTCAAGGTCAAAAGCCAAATACATGCCCATGTGGACAACATGGAGCTTCAGTACTGTTAGTATTACATTTTCCCATGGTCCCTTTGCTTGACTGATGCATAAACCCAGTTGCACTGTTACATTATTGTATTGTGTAGGCCTTCATTTACGCGATAGCATGCCCCATTGCATTGTATTGCAAAGTATATGTTTCTGTATTTTCATTCAGCGAAAACTCAATGAACACTCATCTTTTATAATAGTACTGGGGCCTTGAATGCAGTTCCTCTTTGTTTGTCGCTGTTGTCACTAACGTGTAATGTAATTGCTAGTGTCACCCATCTCCTTGTCGAATATAATCAATCGTGTGTACTGTGTGACACTTCAGGGTGTTTTTTTTCTTCACATTTTAACACCTTCATATTAGTGTCCTTCACGTACATATACCATGTGTATTTAATATTTGGTGCCAACTGCAGTATGTGTTGTAGTACTTCATAAACTTTCCAGCCCAAAACAAACTTCACAATTTTGAAAGTGGCTAACAAGTCACTTACACCAAGGTTAATAACGTTTCCTATGCCTACGGTTGCTGTGTGTGTGCATTGTATCCTTTGTGTGTATAAGTTTGTATTTTTAAAATTTACTTTATGAATGTGTTATAGTAAGCACATTATTTAACATAATATCCGTTGTGGTCCCAATTTTCGTGAAATCACTTTCATATTTGTTACCCATGTGTAAGTGTGTATGTAATGTTTGGTACAACACTACCTCATACTGTATATGTATTGAGGTCCACTGTGAAGGGGTTTAGGACATGTGCAGCATCACTTCCCGCTTTCTTTGAGATTTTGTAGCAGAGTTACACGCAGCTTCATAACTCTGACATCAACATACATCTGTGTACATAATTTAAACACATATCGATAATGAATAAAAGTACGTTGTGGAATAGTTGTTAAAATTTTAATCTTTGAATGCAAGGTACGTGTAAATAAGTGACATGTTACATTGCCCCTGGAAAAGCCACTACTTTAGTCATAATAATAAAAAGTCTAATATTAACGTAGCTCCTTTTCTGTAACGAACATGTTATGTCTATAGAAAACTGCACATGTGTTATGTTGTGAAATTAAACAAGCCTGTCTAATAGTAGCTCCGTATATGAAACGTTCTCATTATATGCTACAACAGGCAACAGCAGGTGTCTCTATAGTTGCTACCTGTTGCAAGGAACTTTGTACATCTTCAGCAACAATAAAATAAATGATGTGTTTAATTACACTTTCTTTAGCTAAACGTTGGGAAATGCTGCATTGCAAATGTACGATTCGACGTGGTGTCTTTCCCAATTGTGTTAATAGTGGACACTGTAGCAGTCCGACACCAATGTTTAAGAGAAAAAATGCTCCCGAGGTTCACAGCACCTTCACTCAGCCAACGTATGATGTAAAAAACTTTATTAGTAACCAGCACAGTACAGCATGATCACTCTGACGCGTTTCGTCCTATCCCGGACTTTTTCAAAGAGTGCCGTTCATACAAACATGTCCCTGTTCATATAGGGGGTGAGTCAGATCAACAACCAATCGAAATAAAGGTCAATTTAACCTGCACCTGATCAATCAGGAATAGGCTATAATCTAGTGATTGCTCTCATTACCATACCCACGACATGGGGGGACATGCACAAATACAAAAATACAAAAATGCATACATATTTAAACAAAATAAATAAAAACAGCCTAATGCTGTATAAAGTTAAAAACATAGAAATGGGTGTACTACAACTGCTGGTATTAGATTAATCTATCAATTGATATTAAATTAACTATTCATTTACTCTGGTTGAAAAGTGGATATGGTCATAACCTTCATAAAGATAATGAAATAAATTCTATGAACACAGATAATTTATATATTTGTCAGAACATCTCTATATGCAAAGTGGGTAATTTATCATTATATATATAACACAATATACATTAGTACGATATTAGGGCATAGTTCAATACAATGTAGCACACCTTGAACACCCCTCCACAAAGGGCCATTATCCCACCAAGAAGTGCTTAAGCTCCCAGTCTTGGTTGATTCCGGCCGGATGGAGTGTGTTCAAGGTGTACACCCAATACATTTCCTGTTTGTTCAAGACACCTTCCCTGTATCCTCCCCTAGTATGACATGGTATATGCTCAATTGCAGTGAACGAAAAATTGTTTATACCTCCTTTAGGGCATCTAGAAAAGTGTCTAGGGACAGGGTGTGTAGTGTCCTTTCTTTTAATAAGTCTTACATGCTCTGCAATGCGAGTTTTAACTGATCTAATTGTGCGTCCTACGTACATTTTGTTACAGCCGCATCTTAAAAGATATATGGTGAAAGCCGTATTACAATTTAGAAACTCCATTATGTAATGTTTTTTTCCATTGGACTCAACATATTTAGTACTATGAGCATACTTACACATAGAACAATTTCCACATGCAAAGAAGCCCTTAGGGATCCCTTTAACTCTGACAGACTCTGACTGAAAGTGGCTAGGTGCAAGATGTGATGCTATGGTTTTAGCTTTCCGGAATGTGAATCTTGGCCCATTTTTTATGTACTCTGCAATATCCCTGTCCAATGACAGCGTGTGCCAATGTTTGTGTATAATATCACATATTTGTTTGGACTGTCGGTTATAAGTGGTAACAAAATAAGGGCTTACGTCCCCTAGCTTTGGGACTGTTTTTGATATATTCCCAAAATGTTGTTTTTTCTTGTTCTTTTCTAGAAGTACAGAACGATCTAATGACCTAGCGTGATCAAATGCCGCTTGGATGTCCCTGATGCCATAGCCTCTGGCCTGGAATCTTTCGAACAATGCTTCTGATTGTGAATAGAAGTTATCATCATTCGAGCATATACGTCTTAACCGTATAAACTGGGCCTTAGGAATGCCTTTGAGTAATGACTGTGGGTGACAGCTTTTAGCTGATAACAAATTATTTCTAGAATTGGGTTTGCGAAAAATGTCAATTTGGATTTTTTGGTCATGGTCGATGTACAGGAGCAGGTCTAGATAGTTAATACAACTAATGTTATGCTCATAGGTAAATTTGATATTTTTATCATTGGTATTAAGTATATTAATAAATGAATAAAGTGATGATTCATCGCCGTCCCATATTATAATGAGATCGTCGATGAATCGTTTGAAATAAATGATTTGTGAACGATAAATATTACTACTGTGATAGATATGTTGTGCTTCCCATAAACCCATAAATAGATTCGCATATGAAGGTGCGAAAATTGTGCCCATTGCAGTGCCTAACAACTGTAAATAAAAACGTGAATCAAACATGAAATAATTGTGAGTTAATAAAAATTTTATAGATTCTAAAAGAAAAGTGCAAAGTGATGTGGATAATTGTGATAATTCAAGAAAATGTGCAATAGCTGATAACCCGTGATCGTGATGAATAATTGAATAAAGAGAGACCACGTCAAGCGTGACCCATCTGTATTCTTTCTTCCAGACCAGGTCCTGTACATCGACCATGAGATCCGTGGAATCCTTTATAAAGGATGGCAAAGAAAAAACAAGAGGTTTTAGATAAGAATCCACAAAGCGTGATAAACCATCTCCCAAAGATCCTATACCCGCCACTATTGGACGCCCAGGTGGGTTGACCAGGGTCTTATGGATCTTTGGGAGATGGTGAAACACTGGAATCACGGGATGTGGGTTATTTAGAAATTCAATTTCATGTTTATTTAGAGTGCATAGAATTTTTCCAAATTCAATAAGTTCCTCATACTGTAACATAAATTCTGATGTGGGTTTTTTTTTTCAATAAAGTGTAATTTTGTGGATTCCCCAACTGTCTCAATGCCTCTTCTCTGTATTGAGTAGTTGATAACACAACAAGGGCCCCCCCTTTATCAGCATTTCTAAACATGATGTCGTTATTACTTTTCAAGACATTCAACTCTTGGACCTCTGTGTATGTCAGATTGTTGGCATGCAGAGATGAGTAAGAAAAGCCCTTAGCTAATATTTTCAGGTCTCTTTCACCATATATCTTTTAAGATGCGGCTGTAACAAAATGTACGTAGGACGCACAATTAGATCAGTTAAAACTCGCATTGCAGAGCATGTAAGACTTATTAAAAGAAAGGACACTACACACCCTGTCCCTAGACACTTTTCTAGATGCCCTAAAGGAGGTATAAACAATTTTTCGTTCACTGCAATTGAGCATATACCATGTCATACTAGGGGAGGATACAGGGAAGGTGTCTTGAACAAACAGGAAATGTATTGGGTGTACACCTTGAACACACTCCATCCGGCCGGAATCAACCAAGACTGGGAGCTTAAGCACTTCTTGGTGGGATAATGGCCCTTTGTGGAGGGGTGTTCAAGGTGTGCTACATTGTATTGAACTATGCCCTAATATCGTACTAATGTATATTGTGTTATATATATAATGATAAATTACCCACTTTGCATATAGAGATGTTCTGACAAATATATAAATTATCTGTGTTCATAGAATTTATTTCATTATCTTTATGAAGGTTATGACCATATCCACTTTTCAACCAGAGTAAATGAATAGTTAATTTAATATCAATTGATAGATTAATCTAATACCAGCAGTTGTAGTACACCCATTTCTATGTTTTTAACTTTATACAGCATTAGGCTGTTTTTATTTATTTTGTTTAAATATGTATGCATTTTTGTATTTTTGTATTTGTGCATGTCCCCCCATGTCGTGGGTATGGTAATGAGAGCAATCACTAGATTATAGCCTATTCCTGATTGATCAGGTGCAGGTTAAATTGACCTTTATTTCGATTGGTTGTTGATCTGACTCACCCCCTATATGAACAGGGACATGTTTGTATGAACGGCACTCTTTGAAAAAGTCCGGGATAGGACGAAACGCCTTGAGAGTGATCATGCTGTACTGTGCTGGTTACTAATAAAGTTTTTTACATCATACGTTGGCTGAGTGAAGGTGCTGTGAACCTCGGGTGCATTTTTTCTCTTCTACTTGTGACGTCACATCCGGTTGGAGCACGCAGACGCCATCCACAGCGGGATCCCTCCATTGCAGAGTCTCCGGATCAAGCTGTGAGCTGTAAACAGGGACGGCTTTTCCTAGGGACCTCCACGCGGTACACAGGGGAGACAGGTGAGGTTTTATGGTAGCCGGGCTGTGATTTACTAGGGGGCGCCCCCCTGGGAGGTGTCCCCATGTACCTCTACCGGTGTTCCAATACCCCACTCCCCATGTTAGTATCGGAGGTACCCCATATTCATATTTATACCTATATTACTAAATAATGGGCGTCCAACCTTCTTTCTTAAAACGCACTCCATAGTGCCTGGCTAGTGGCCTCGATATTTGGGGGTCATACCCTAGTTTTTTTCTACGACACCAATGTTTATAAACCTTTTCACTATATGTTAGGAGACAAATCGTATACTGTTATGCAGGACAGCAGGCCTATTTATATTTCTCCATTGATACATAACATAGATATAAGGCAGCCTTCATTTAATGGGACTGTAACAGGGGACTTATCCCTGTTCACAAATGTGCCTCTAATACAGCTGTGTGGTGGTTAACTGCTGGTAGGCAATTAGATAACACCACCTGGCTGATTGCAGGTGGTAGAAAAAGCCTGCCTTTGAGACAGGAAGAGAGACTCCTTAGCTCACGTGTGAGCTGAACAAGGAAACAGAGCAGAGGTTCTTGCGTCTCCCAGGAGAGACTGACCGAGAGAACACAGATCTCTGGAGCTGACAAATAAGACTTCTAAACCTGGATGCTGATAATCCGGAGAAAAGGCAGCAACCCTGGAAACAGATAAGACTTATTTTCCCCAATCCCAAGAGCAGGGAGAGAGAGACTGCTGAAGCAGGTAAACCTTATTTGCCTATCACAATAAAGTGTAATATAGTCATTGAAATAGGGGTTTTGCCTACCAGCCGTAGTCAGGGTTCAAGAAGTGAGTTAGCCCTTAAAAGGGATAGGCGTTTGTTGTTTTCAAATGTTTCGCTGAAGCAGTGAATACAGATGGTGACCCACGAGCGGTACTGATTCTGCAAATAAAGGTTGCCAGACCGCATAGGACTACCAGCTGTGAATGGAGTATATGCAGAAAAGTGTGAAAATTGATGCAAGACTGTGCTGAAGCAGGGGAATTTTCAGCAAATAAATGCTGAGTGTAAAATTGCCCTACAGGGGCAAAAGGGATTGCTGAACTGTGTAAAAGGTATTCCAAAGCCAATTGCTGAGTGTTGAGTTACCCTGCCGGGAGTGAAAGAAATACTCCACTGCAAAGAATGTTTTATTTTCTGCAAGTAAAAAAAAAAAAAGTCTGCCTGTGTATCTTGGGAGAGTGAATGCCATAATACCCAAAGATGAGACTGAAAATTACTGAACTCAAGCAGAAAACCAAATTCTGTTGCTGAAGCGGAGGGAATGGACATAGCAAGTAAATAGTGTAAAGCAAATGCCTTTGCTGAAGCCAGGAAATGGGCTGCTAGCAAGCATTGTATTTAAAGAAATAGAACCCTGGGAATTTAAAATGGCCACCCAGCTGAAGTCAAATACAGACTATGTAAAAATAGAGAAGAAAATTTGTTCCTGGTGTAAAGAACCCCACCACACGGAGCAGTGTCCCTTCAGGCCTTATTCAGACGTTGAGAATGAATGCATGCACAGTAATGCTAATGTTGTAAAACTTACCAAAGGGAAGGAAAAGTCTACAGAGAGGCCTGTGAGAGCTACGACCTCTACAAGCAAAATATGCCCACCTGTAGGACTACAACTATTTGGGGTTCTAGCAAATACAGTGACAACTGCTGCAATAGCGCCTCCTGAGGTCAGGAAGAAAAATATACCTGATAGCCCCAAAATGGAGGACAAAATAAAGCGTTCCTGTAATGAACCCTACCCCACGGAAGAGTGGCCCTTCCAGTCCGATGAGGAGGAAGACATCTCTTATGGGGAACCCAAACCGAGTCACACCCACAAAACACCCCAAGAATGGTGGGGGTGCCTGAACTCGGTATGACCCGAAAAGACCGCTCCCTATGATGACGAATATGATCTTCAGGAGAAAGAGCGGGAGCAGTGGATCACCGAATATTTCCGTCAGCTATTACAGTTGCAAGAAAAGCCAGGTGGATCCAGTGATGCTGCTAAAATTTCAAATGAAGATGGAGACCCCAGTATCCCTGAGGGGACGGTGTCATCCAAAACAAAAAGGCAAAAAAAGAAAAAGAAAAGCGGTTCTTTACTTACCGTGGAAGGAACAGACACATCTGCAGATCTTGCAGAGGAAAAGGGGGTCCGAAATGCCCTGCAGCCTAGAGAAAATGGAGAAGTCGTCCCGCGGATGACCGAATATCCAGAGGGCCCAAGGCAGAAGTCGTGTACCCCAAAGAAGTGTCTGTCCGGTGCTAACAGTGAAAAAACCTCAACCAACCATCCCAGGGAAGCGGAGCCGGAACCGGTGAGTGATGATCCCTTGACCAGCCCTGGGGATGCCCTGAAGGTTGCCAGGCGTGACTGTGATCGGCTACGGGAAAATAACGTGAAGCTACAGAAAAATGTGCTCACAATGTACTCTTTGGCAAGGACAGAATTGGACGATCTCAAGACTGAGCTAGACACTGCAAACTCTACTATTACCGCCATGGATGAAAAGCAGAGCCAATCTGATAAAATGATGGCTAAGCTGAAGCGGAAGTATGAGGAGGCACTGAAGCAGATGACAGTCTTCCAGCAAGAGATGCACACTCTTCACCTAGAGCTGAATGCCTCACAACAGGAGGTCAACAGTGTCCGGACAGAGATAGACGTATCTCAGAAGGAGGTTTATACACTCCGCAGAGCACTGGATGCCTCACATCATGAGATCAACAGCGGCCGCACAGAACTGGAAGTCTCCAGAAAGGAACTTCACAGTCTCACTGAGGAGCTGGACATTTCAAAGAAAACTATCCTACATCTTAACTTAGATCTCAAAGTCTCTCAGAAGGAGCTTCAGAACCTAAACCTGGAGATGGAAGTCTCATGCCAGGAGACAGCCCGCCTCCAAGCAGATGTGCAAAAATGGAAGGTGGACTGCAAGGAGGCCCTGAATAGTACAGAGACTGGAAAAAGAGTAAATGTAAGATTAAAAAAAGAAAATTCTGAGTTGACCGAACACGTCAAGGAAAAGTTTGAAGCAGAGCACAGACTGCAGAACCAACTGTAAGGTCTGCGTACACACCTCCAATATGCTGAGGAGAAGCAGCAAACGCTGCAGGAAGAAAAGCTGCAGGCTGCTAAAGAGGTACAAGCACTGCAGGAACATCTTAATAACCAGTATGTCCCCACAGAGCAGTATGAGGAGCTAAAGGCCACGCTGCATGTCTTCAGAGCATCGCTGGAGGCGGAGCTTCGAAACCAGGTGACTCTGTATGAGAGGGCGCGTGAGAAGGCTCAGAAACTGGAGCAAGAGCTGGAGAGACAGAGAGACTGTTCCATTCCCTTAAGTCAGTACACCAAGGAGAAAACAGACGAAGCGGCAACCTTGACGACAAAAATTACAGAGCTCCAGAATATGAAGGAGACACTGATACTGACTCAGAGAAAGCAAAGTGCACAGATAAATTCCCTGAGAAGAGACTTGCAAGATAGAAGAGACTTGCAAGATGTACTCAAACAGATTGAGATTCTGCTGACCAGTAACTTACAGATTCCTCTAATACGGAAAAAGGTATTGGCTCTGCCCAAGCACCGGTATCCCACAGTAACTAATGCCCGTGAGGACAAGGGTACAGTGAGAGTTGGGGACACCACGCACCTTCAAAACATGAATATGAAGTTTCAGCCACCTAAGAAAGCACTAGCCAAACCTACAGCTGCCCAACAGGCAACAAACAGAGGTAAAAGTGCAGAATCAAAACCAGAAGAATTCTTAGCTGAGGAAGCTGAAAAGATAGGACGTTCTCTGGAAAGGGAGGTGGAGGTGCAACTCAGTCCCAAAGAAGCTGAACTGGCGACTCCGTTGTGTGGAGGAGGTGCAGAAAGACCGCTTCAAGAGCGGAAAACTCTAAGGGCTAGTCCTAACTGCTCTACAACTGTGGCCATACAGTTAGTCTACAAAAAGAGGAGTGCCCGACGCAACGGAAATCTCATGACCGCGCATTCGGTAAAAATACTTTACTTGGAAAAAGTCCTCCTCGAGCGACTGAGGAGTGCTGATCTCAAGCACCTTTGGGAGGAGACAAAAATAAACTGGAGAAAGGGCTCCAATCCCAGCGGGACAGAGGGTTCTCTTCCTCCATCCACTCTCATTCAAGTCACAGAAAGATCTCGAATGAGAGTGGAAGGATGGGCTTTGGCCGTGGTAAGCCTGAGCTTCCCACAAACAGGGGAGGTATGTAACAGGGGACTTATCCCTGTTCACAAATGTGCCTCTAATTCAGCAGTGTGGTGGTTAACTGCTGGTAGGCAATAAACTAACACCACCTGGCTGATTGCAGGTGGTAGAAAAAGCCTGCCTTTGAGACAGGAAGAGAGACTCCTTAGCTCACGTGTGAGCTGAACAAGGAAACAGAGCAGAGGTTCTTGAGTCTCCCAGGAGAGACTGACCGAGAGAACACAGATCTCTGGAGCTAACAAATAAGACTTCTAAACCTGGATGCTGATAATCCAGAGAAAAGGCAGCAACCCTGGAAACAGATAAGACTTTATTTTCCATTGACAGTTGTATATATATATATATATATATATATATTTATGACTAGGGCTGATGAATAGCCTGGGTAGCCACCCAGTTAAATGGGGCTGGAATAGAAGGATACATATATGCCAAAGTGGAGCAAGTTTTATTGAGCTCACTATTTCTCTGATGTTGATTTTTGCTGTGTTTAAAGCGACAGGCACAATAAAGCCTTGTTTTAATTTCACCTTAAAACAGTCTCCATTATGTACCTCTGCACATGTCCTCCTACAGGGACATTATAAAAATAACCTACGACGGTAATGAATATGAACTATTCAGTGCTCCATCTGTATAAGGAAAAAGGGGGAAAAGTTTGCGCCAAAAAAAGAAATTTTTCCTACTGTTCAATATGTGGTTCCAGTCCTTTCCACAGAGTGATTTCGCTGCCTGAGTCTTTACAGAGGTTATTCACCAACCTCCATCTGTATAAACAGGTTCATAACATGTGTACACAAGTGCCATAACTGCAAAAAGTTTTGTAGCTTTATCTGTAGTTTAACTGTGTGTGTACATTACTGCATGTGTAAGCGTTCAATATGTGGCACTGTGCTGCATCTCTGAATTCTTCTTCTCATATACATTTTGTCAAGCTAGCATTTATGTGTTAAGCATGTACTGTGATAGCAGGAAAGTCAGTAGTCATGAATGTTAGATTCCGCATTTGTATGTCATAGATGTTCTCCGTGCATATATCCTCAGCGTGATCTGCAAAGATTCCCTTCGTAACAAGAGTGCATCTGTAAGGACAAAGTACACATTACATTAGCAGACAAATATACAAAAAGTATAACATTGACATGCATGATTTAGATGTCCTTATCACAAAATTAAAGGTGCATCACAGCTGCATTTTGGAACCATTAATTAGCACTCAGCTCTTCAATGTGTACACACTGTAGTTCATATTAATGAAGTAATATATTTGTAAACACTACAACCTTATTTCGGTCACAGTTACGGGACTTCCGCATGACTGTGAGCCAGGTTTCTGGGTCAGCCATGTCTTAGTTTTAGTGTAATTATCCACTGGATCAGCTTGTGTGATCATGTCACCAACTGACGGACCACGTCGGAAGCAGAAAAGAGGTGGTTCTTGGAAAAATTGTCCTATCTTATCATCATTTGCTAGAACATGCCAATTTTGTTTCACACTTCATTGGATGAATGTTGACGCAGTACTGAACGTACTGATCACATTAAATCTGCTGTTTTGTTCCGCCCTCGGACGGCTGCTGACTAAAGCATTTTGATCCAGTGCTTTAACCCACTCCAGTGCATTCTTAACATCCGCTTGGCTGTATCCCCTGGTCAGGAACCTTGTCGCCATAGCCATCAGAGCTTCATCCACCTTGTCTGGATCACTAGTAATCCGTTTTACCCTCAGAAGTTGTGAATAGGGTAAACCTTTATTCAGCGGGACGGGGTGATGGCTGGACGCATGGAGTAACGTATTCTTGTCCGTTAGTTTATGATAAAGCCTTGTGGCCAGGGTGCCATCTGATTTGTACACCATTGTGTCAAGAAATGGAATTTCCAAATCACTGTAACATAATGTAAATCTTATCTTGGATGGGATGCTGTTCAGGTATTCCACAAAGACCTTCAGTTCTGTAATGTCCCCACTCCATATGATGAAGATGTTATCGATGTAGCGCAGATACTTTTGGATATGGTGTGCATATGGGGCATCGTGTAGAACATGGGTATGTTCGTACACATCCATGTAAAGGTTGGCATACGAGGGTGCCATGTTTGAGCCCATGGACGTCCCGCTCAGTTGTAAATAACATGTCCTCTCAAATCTGAATTTTTTTTTGTTCAAAATCACTTCCATAAGTAGTAATAGAAACTCCGATGGTGGACCCATAGTTATTGTTTAATTCGATAATTTACTACGAATTGTATCCAAGCCCTCCATGTGAGGGATGTTCGTATAAAGGCTTGTTACATCAAGTGTAACCAATATACACTTGAAAGGATCAAAAGTCAAGTTATTAATGTGTGCCATAAAGTCAGTCGTATCCTTCACATATGAAGCCATATCTGTAACCAGCGACTGTAAGTAAAAATCCACGTATTGCGATAGTGGATGGCATAAGGAGGACCGGGCAGAGATGATTGGTCTACCTGGAGGATGGGTGACAGAATTATGGATTTTAGGGATAGTATATAGAACAGGCATTTTCGGGTGTTGCTGGGTGATGAATTTGCTGGTATCTTCTGAAATCCACCCGTTAGTCACTCCCAACTGTATGATTGAATCAATCTCAGCTTTGTACGCCGATGTGGGGTCTCTGGGCAGCCGCATATAGGTTTCCTCATCCGCCAATTGGCGCTCGACCTCCCTCTTATAATAGAGATAGTCCAACACAACAATTCCTCCGCCCTTATCAGCGGCTCTGATGATGATGTTTTTATTCTGTCTCAGGGCCTTGATTGCTTGTCTGTCCTCATTGTTTAGGTTCTGCAAGCTGATTTTCTGATTTTTTATCTTGCTTCGAGTCTCGTTACCCAGGAGATTCATGAATGCGGAAATGCTATAGTTGGACACTTGCGGGTCAAATGTGCTTTTGGCTTTAAAGCTGTTTGCCACAGAATTAGAAACAGGGAGTACTCCAGGTCTGGAAAAGAAATCCTTAAGTTTAAGGTGCCTGTTCAGCAAAAAGAGGTCCAAATCCCACCTGAATGCATCCTGTTTGTGAGTGGGCACAAAGCCTAGACCTAGACAGAGCATGCGCAGTGATGAGCGCAAGGTGAACCTGTTCAATACTCGTAGGGCGCATGCGTGCCGACATTTAGTGGTGCTCTTTGATGCATGCAGGCATCCGTACACAGCGTCATGAAGGAAGGCACTATATGCTAATTTTCAAGATGGCGGTGCGTTCCATCACGGGGCTGCGGTCCACAGAGGGTACACATGCACGGTTTTCGCTGGTTTCTGGGTCCCCACACGGGTGAGTGTAATTGTTTATTGATTGATGTGGGTATTTATGGTGTTTCACTGGCACTCATTCATTGCACGTCCCTGAGGTAGGTCACATTTGGATGACTGAAACGTTGGATGCAGTGCCATGTATTTCTCAAGAATACAGTGTTTTTGGACTTCCCTGGCTGTGTGCTGTCTCTGTTTTCCGGATCTACATCTGGTAAAATCATTTGTTTATATATATATCTATATATATCTATATATAGATATATATCTATATATAGATATACTGTATATAGATATATATATACACATAGTAGTGTACATATATTTGCAGATGTATGTCTTGGATGTGCAAATGTTAACGCTATATACTCCAGTGTTTCTCTTGTTAGCACATGTTCAGACTCTTTCTGTATAACATGTACATAAGATTGGGAACGTCTGCAATGGTGCTTGTGTTTATCTGCGCGGACATGCTGTGTGTGTCAGTGTTTACAGTGTCACAATGGAGATGCCTGTGCATCTGTGTGTCTGAAGTGTGTCACACTTTTTTGGCTGTGTGAAGGATATGGTTTAATGTCTGTGTTTACGTGTGTTTACGGTCACCGGTGCTTCAGTGTGTATGTTTACTTATGTTAAATTCCTGAGTTTGCAATCTGCAGCTGCGTGTGTATATTGAACGCGTACATGCTTCATGTATGTGTGTCAGTTGTTAGCATGTTTCTGTGTGCATTCCTGTTCATTCCCTAGGGTTTCATTGATACACAACATGTGTGCTTTAAACTTGACTAGCTTTGATAAATAAACATACCATGAAAACAACTATTACACATATTTACCCGTTGTGAGGTCTTCAAAATTGTGATTTCTCGTACAGGTTGTTATGCTGTGCCACAGGTTGGTCAGCAAATGAAAAATCCTCATGCATATACATGCAGTCTGCTACTGATGCTTTTGCAGATGGTCTGTCGCTGATGGAGCCCTCAGTGGAGGGTATTCACCTTCTTTAACAGCAAAACTGTCTTCCCACAATAGTTGGGAGACATTTCTCACAATCGCGCTTGCATCTTGCTCGTACTGTAAATCATACAGCGGTTGCCACTGTGCTGTATTACCGCTGGAAGCAAGAGCTGGAGCCTTCACCTGATGTACCGGGTTTTTGAATAAGCTCTTTCTCAATAAATACGTTCCATTCTGGCATGTTATCTTAAAGGAACCTTTTACTTCCCAACAGCATCTGATCTCATCTTCGCGTGGCATTACTCTAACGAAACATTGCTGCACTGTTAAAGTGTGTCTTACTGTATTTTGCCAATTGTGTGGCTCATTATGTGACTTGTAGTAAGGATATTTACCTATTATGTATGCATAAATTTCCTGCATTGTGGCTCTGTGATCTTCTGTACTTTCGATCGCTTGAAAAATTAATTCTCTAAATGTTATATGTGGTCGTGTGTGCATCTCTGACAATCCAACCATGTCCATGTAATTGTTCGTCTTGCTTTAAAATGAAATCCTTTGCTGCATAGATGTTTGCAGTACTGAGAATTGTAATACTTTTTTACACCCTCTTCTTCTTCCCAAGGACACCAAACAATGTCCATTCTCTTCCTATGTTACTCTCCCACTAGCAGGTGTGATAAATAAGTGGATTCATTTCTGCTTCCTTGTAAAAAGAATAATTGCGTGCAAGTTGTAATCGGCATTTTTTGAAATAGTGAGGAAAAATTACAATTGGCAAATTTATTTTAAACATTCCACAGTTTAATAATCCTGTGAACTTTCACTAACTGTAACACACTGGTATTTACATAAGAAACTGAACACATAGATTTAACCAACAGCTCTAACCAATCAACGGTTACACTTTATACGGACATAATCATAATACATTCAACGCATCCTTTTAATTTTCTAACTATTATCGATCATGGCTGGTGCTAAGCGTTTGTGGTATTTAGACACATGCATTTATAACAAAACGGAGCATTGCTTCCCTAATAACATGCTTGTGCACACGTGTGTGTGACACACACTTCACACATACTAAGCAATTCAAACACAAGAACAAACACACAATAGGACTGTATGTACAAACTTTGTACATTTAAAGATCACACTAGCAGTTGTTTAAGCGTTTGCAGCCACAGCATCACACCATTTAAACGCAGACCTAACCCTTATGCCGTCTTTCTTTATATGCTTATTTCTGTGATCTGGTTGAAGGCCTGCTTTTAATTTGCAGTAATCCTTTAGCACCTCTCCCACGACGTTTTCTCACTGAGGTGAGAATTCTTATTTCTAAGGGTACACTGCCAATTACTTGACCCTCTGCCTGTTCTTGTTGGTCAGTCAGGATGCATGACACCTGTGCTTTGTCGGCTTCCTCGACTGCACAAACTTGTGCTGGCGGTTGCTCTTCGTGCATAGGATGTGCTGTTTCTGTTGGTGCCTGCTTCACTTCACATGGCATTAGTTCTGCCTCAGTTTGCTCAGTCACTGTTTTCAACACCCCCATGTTGTGCACATTTATCCCTTGCAAGGACTGCTGTGTGTGAGGGGTAAAGAAGTTGTGCATGGGGGGTTCTGACATTGGTATGTAACATTCATATGATGGATGCCCCACATGTTGCTGTAGATGGTGTGTGTAAGGCGGCCAAAAATTTCCCTGTGGATGCTGTCCATAGGGTTGCCACAGATATTGCCCTGCATTATGCGGGGACGATTGTACAGTTTGTGTGCATCCTTGTGGCTGCTGTGGGTAACCATAACAATTTGATGGGTGAAACAATTGCTGTGGTGTGACAAAGGGGAATTGTTCACCTAGCGCATGTTCTGAAACTGTCGCTGCACTTTCATGATGCCACTGAGGATGCATGGATTAATTGGTTTGTGACAGTTGTGTAGCTGGTGGTGTTGGTTTAACATATTTTGAAACTTTACTCTGTAATGTTCCATCAGCAGACAAGTTATCAGTGACATTTTATGCCACTTCTGTGCTGTGTGTCAACACTGTAGTAGCAGAGGGTGTCTTCATTTCAGCCACAGGGGGAATTATATGTGTGGATGTTATTGGTCCTTGAATGTTTGGCGAGTGTCCAACTGATGCTTCTGTTGAGAAAACTGGGGAATCAAATGTGGACCTTTCCGAAGTAGGCCTTCCTGCAGCACTATTAATTTGACAGGCCCGCAAACGATTGTGCTCTATGAAGCTTCCTGACATAGATTGTATAGTCCTATTCAGCACTTTGAGCTCCACTGTGGTGGCATGCAAATTGTCTTTAATGCAGGTGATTTCTGCCAATATTTTGTCCTGCACACACAGCTTTTCATTATGCCTTGTTACATGGCTGTGCAACCATCTGTCTTCTGACTGCTCTATTACTGGACCACTATGTTTGGGTAGGACAACAGGTACATCCCTTGCTGTGTCAGCTCTGTCTCCATGTACACTACACTGGGGACTGTCTGTTGATACACCCGGTGATACATCGAGTCCAGAAAGAAGTCCAGGAGATGGAAGATCTATGTACATACAATATAGACACTGTTAACATTATGTTAACGTCGGGATATATGTAGCATGACAAGTATGCATGTTAATATCATGTAGTGTACAACAGGTATTACACCTAAGGCATGCGGAAGTAGAGAAGCATTCTTCTATGTTTCAGGTTTTTAGCACCATAGAAGCAGTAAGAGAACAGCATGTTTGACGTTCTTGATCACTTTAAAAGTATATTGTGGCACTGCAGGGTCACCATATGGTTGTGCACACATTAAACTTCCACATATTTCCTATCTCACACACGTGGCCAGGTGTGACGTCACATACCAGGACATATTCATAGAGAATTATTAAAACTCTAATTATCATAGTTTAACAAATGGACATATGTTTTACCACTAATACACACCTTTGTGAACTGCTGCTGGAAGTTTTAATGGGCAACATTGGCCTGTGCCGGTGCATGCATGTTGTGTTATTGATGTAAGAGAAACAAGACTTCATATTACACATCTAGTACTGTTACTATAAGATGTTCAGGTACGAAGTTTAACATTCCTATACAGTACTACACTATGTTATCATGTATGGAAAACAAGTTGTACAAGTGCATGCAAGTACTGTTTTGGTATCCTGTCATCACACTTTAATAAATGCTGTGGGTGTATGTACAGTTTGCTCATTATAGCATACAATATATTTCCATGTAGTTAGTGTAGTACGTACACTACATACGTACAGCATAATAAACAGAACAGACACTAACATTATTTTTAAGAAACATTAATGTTTCTGCATGTTGTATTGCGCTGTGTCAGTCGCATAATTATACAATTCATGCCATGACTGTACGTCACGCATGTAGACAAATTTTACTTGACATTTGAAGGTGGTGTGTGTTAATTACTATCAGCGTTGGACATTTTATCATCAAATTGAAAACATGACCCATGCTGTTCATTCCTATGCTCGGTACAGTTCTTGTATTTCAATAGATATTAGGTACACACACTAGAAAACATTAAGCAGAACAATGGCACTAGGAACACGCATTATTTATGAGTAACAGCAACACATGACACGGATGCCTATTCCCATTGCTACATTGTAATTTTCGCAAGACAACAATACCGCCAAATTACAGACTGTGGACTTCACACTCCTATGTACATTGGGACACTTTGTTACCTTCAGAATTAATACATATTTGACTATTAATGACTCAACGACTACAGTGCGATAATATTATTTTCACAGACAGTTATCTTTCAACATTGTATCTGCGCAGGTAGGATAAGTGGTCTAACCTATTTTTCACACACAATGTAACGTGAACGCTTACTAATTACGTTTGGCAGCACATTACAGAGCACACCGATTGCAATGAGCAGTTCATGTTAATGAAAAGCGGTATGTCACATTCTTTATAAACTTATTGCTTTGCCTTTATTATTAGGCGTCATGACAGTGAATGCTTTATCGATGCATGACACAATCGTGTACCTGTCAGTTTACATAGGTGTTCATGCAATACTAACATGTTGTGTATGCTATTTCGTGCTATGTGTACGTGACATTAATGTTGCTGTTGATAATGCAAACACGTTTAAGTACATGTCAATGTATATGCTATGTACAAATGTGACGTACACATCACACATATCTTTATTAACACAATAGAGTAACGGTAGTGATTGTGAACGGTTATGACTGCAAATGCTTTAATCCACCACACCACATGCATTACTCTGCGTATACTGACCTTGTGGACTGGTGGGAACATTTATACCTACTGTATGTCCCTATCCCCGGGCAATCCTTCCACAAGAATTGGAAGCAGTTTCTCCTTTAACTGCTCCTCCAATTCTGTGAGCCTTAGATTGCCAGCCGGTGGTCCACCGCCTGTGGCAGAGCCATGTAAATGATGGTTTTGTATTTTTTTCTTCAGCATACGTTTCAGGTCATCAAAATGCTTCCTGAAATTATGGTATGTCCTTGCCTGATTCCCACAGGCGGACACAGAGAATATTATTTTGGCCCACAAAGATCTTCTTACGCATGCACTTGTCCTGGCGGACATGCAAAAAAGTACACAGTTCACACAATCAGAAACCTATTAATATGCAATTTTACTGCCAATACTCATGTACATAATGTTATTGAAACTGTTTACTATACATGGTCACACCACAGTAAATGAACAATGGACATGACACAAACGCTGATATGGAGCCACGAGATTGGCAAGTGTAATCAAAAAACTTACGCCATACGAATTAAAATAGAAAGAAACCCATGGATGTATAAATCCACAAGTTTCTTTACAGTGTAATTTTAATGCCATTAGGTTATGGATTACATTACTTATTTCTGTCAATACAGTACACAATCTGTTGTATCACCACTATGGCATGGCTTAATGTATATGGAAAGAGAGCAGGATTTCCAATTTAAAAAGTTCTTGCATGTAAGGTTTTAATTTCAATACCTGATAGGTGTCCAAACAGCCTATCGTAATGCTGCACTACCCCCGTAACAAGAACATTATTCTCTTGCTCATTAAAGTGCAGATTTCTTTTCGTTGTTTTTTTTCTTCGCCCTTCTTTCGACACTTCTGCTGAGTGCCCTTCTTCATGGGGACCTGAGTCCACAGCACTATCCGGATCATCTGAGGTGTCAACTGCGGCCATGACAGACACAGCACCCTGACTGAAATGTCCACTGGGATGGTGACTCATCCCCGGACAAGGAGACACAAAACTATCACCTGCACTCACACATACCCTACTCACAAGTCCACTTACACATTGTCCACTCTCACCAACTGCACTCACTCCAACTCCACTCCCCTGACTCACAGGAACCATGACACGCTTTGTCAGCCTTACACCACAACAGTACCGGCAGATCCGGCAGAACGAACAGTACCACGGCTCCTGTCCATAGCACAGCAACACGGAAACAATATCACAAAAAGTAGCGAAAGTGAACAGAAACAGATAAAAGATGACAACAGTAATAAATCAAAGTAATACGAAATAAGACACAACACAGAAATGTAACGTTAAAAAAATACTACTACAGACAGACAAATATTACAGATATGTAACACTTAACAGGCACAAAAGTATCAAATGACAATTACACTACAAACATGAGACACAAATGTGACAAACACACGTATGTTTCAATAAATATGTACTGTTGGCAAGCGCTGTCACAGTCTGTCTACTCTCACTCCCAGCAACAAACTCAGTGCCAACAATAAAAGAATGCTTGAAACAACGATGAGGAGATGTTTTTATTTTGCGAAATTCCCGCCACATTCTACAACAATACATAAACACCACGTCATCCGCCACTTGTTGCATCAGGGCGAATCTCTCCGCCGTGTACGTGCAAACTGAGGGGAAAAAAAATTCACTGTAAATCGCCATCTTATGCGTACCGCGCAAGAAACCCGCCAAAACATTGCGAATTCATAGCGCTGGCAACATTCAACACTCGCCATTTACTGCATAGGCCCCTTAGTGTTCAGTGTCCAATAAAAAATATATAGAACAAGCTGTAAGTCCAAGATAGAAAAAGATGAAATCAAGTCCAGGTGTAAATGTTCCAGTCACAGTATGGAGTAGGCGGCTTCTAATATGATCTAGCCAGATCATGGAAATCTAAGAAAAAAGAGAAGAAGAAGCACCAGCTCCATAGCATAATATTGTATAAAAATCTAATTTATTAAAAAACAACAAGAGAGGCCGCCAGGACATGCACTCACTTCAACGTGTAAAAAAACAATCATGGGAGACAATCTGTTTGGCCTTCAGGAATCAGGGAGAAAAACTGCAGTCAGAATATATTGCAATGGTGTGCAATGGAGTGGGTGTAGGAGCCGATACTTATCCACTTGAGAGGAAGGGGGGTGGTTCTCTTCACAGCAGTGTAGATGGAAGCAGCTTGGAGATGACCAGCACTCACACGAAGCTGTGGTATCCAGTCCAGGTATGACTAGGAACTGCGTCTTCTCTCTGTGCCTCCTGTGTAACAGCACAAGCCATCAGTGCTGCACACTTGCCCTCTCTCCTCTCAGTAAAATCGGCAGCATTCAACTCCAAACCCTCACACAGCTGCTACAGGTTCCTCCACACGATTTCCTGATCAGCCGATGACGTCAGTGCGTCATGCGTCACGACGTCCGACGCGTTTCGTCACGTGAGTGACTTCTTCAAGCGATGATTGGCTGCTAGCTTCCCTGTCTCTTTATAGCTGTCTAATGATTTTGCCAGGTGATTTCTGGCTGTGACAAGGGGGCTGCAGCCAATCATGTCATGAACATGCTCAACCAATGTAATTGTACAATAAAAAACTTTAACCAATGCACATAATAAACAATAAATGGCTGAACATAGGATTATCTACAGTGTCAGTCACAAATGTAATAACATACTGAGCATATACAGAATTATAAATAACCTAAAGAGTAATTAATAAGATAATTAAATATTTAAAGATAAATAGATGTAAGTTGCAATTATTAACCTGTAAAATAACAAGGAGGATGTTTGAGATTGAATCTACCATATATCCAAAATATACAAACATTCCTGTTAATAATATATAAACTAATCTATGCAGCCTACAACTTCTCCAACTAAAAATAAATTATAATTATAATACTACAATCCTGATGAGACAAAAACAGATAAGTATATATAGTCAAGAGTAAAAATTATTATATGGATTCATATGGGTAAAAATTGAATAATAAATAAAACAATTTATAAAATAAAAATTGTAATTATGTGTATTGATAGGTAAATAATGCAGATGTAAGAAACCAACTATAAGAGATATAGGGTGATAAACTATATGGATTATATCTCGCTAATAGGTACACCAACTTGGATTTAGGATGATAGCAAACTGAAAAATATGATCAGAGCAGTGGAGACACCCTGATCACACGGGACTGGAAATCTAGATTATACAAGTATACTAGTATCAATGCATTCGTTTAATCCTTGAGGTACCAACGTACCTAACTGGTAAATCCAGTAGGATTCAAGAATGCATAGGCTCTTAAATCATTCTCCTCTCAGTTTATAGCTGGAGATACTCTCGATCCCTATGATCTTAAGACATGCAGAGTCCTTAAGATGTACATTAGAGAAGTGACGTGGAACACTGTGATTTAAATTCCCTCTAATAATGGCACATCTGTGTTCCAAAAATCTGAGACAAAGGGATCGCTTGGTACGCCCAACGTATTGGAAATTGCAAGAACAAGACAAGATATAAACCACATGAGTGATTTGGCAGTGTATGGAACTTTTAATGGGATAAATAGACCCATTAGAGGACGACTGATAGGATGGTGACACAGTAAGGTGTCCACATGTAATACACCTGGATCTGCCGCATTTAAAGCTACCAACATGATCACTTCCCAGGTCATGAACAGGGACTAATTCATGTAATTTACTGGGGGCCAGTTTGTTTTTAATGTTGGTAGCTTTGCGGAAGATAACAGGTACCCTAGGTGTCAATAGTTTGTTTAGATGTGGGTCACACATAACTACGTTCCAATGTTTATTAAGCACCTCAGTAATTTGTCTAGAGTATCCACTAAATTTTGTAATAAATTTAACACATTTGTGTGCTGAAAACTGACTAGTCTTCCTTGTGCATGTGTCTTTATTTACTGATCTAGTTTTCGATTTGTTCAAGAGGAAAGTTCCATCCATATTCCTCAACCTATTATAAGAATCCTGGATGGTATCCGAGTCATACCCTTTAGAGGTGAACTGGGATATCAGTCGACGTGACTGGTCATCAAAAGTAGACAGAGTGGAACAATTACGTCTGAGTCTATTAAATTGACTCTGAGGTATGTTTTGTATCCATTTTGGATGATGGTTACTGCCTGCATGAAGATATCCATTGACTGCAACGTTCTTAAAATGAACTTTAGTCGACTGATAGTGCCAGGTCAAGAAATACAATTTCACTGGGGTGACTCTGCCAGGTGAATTTTAATCCAGGATAATAATCTTTGAAAACGTCCATTGCCTGTGTTAGGCTAGCCTCATCTCCATCGCAGACGATCAAAAGATCGTCAATGTAGCGGCCATAGAATACCTGATGTGCCCCCAGCCATGCATTGGTCCAGATGTACTTGGATTCCCAGAACCCCATAAGGAGGTTCACACAGCTGGGGGCTAACCTGGACCCATGGCCGTACCACAGGTTTGGAAATAAAAGGTATCCTCAAACAGGAAATAGTTGTTAGTCAATATAAATTGAATAAGGGTTAGAAAAAACCAGCACTGATTAGGTAGAAGAGTGGTATCAGCTGTTAGAAAGTGCTCAACAGCCCTGAGAACCTTTCCATGCTCTATACAGGTGTATAGAGCCTGGACATCACAGGTAGCCCACCTATAGGTATGTTTCCATTCAATGGAAGAGATGGAGTTGATGACATGGAGGGTGTCTCCAAGATAAGATCTAAGTTGGACCACATATGGCTGTAAAAAGTGGTCCACATATCTGGACACTCCTGATGTCATCAACTCCAGCCCTGATATGATGGGTCTACCTGGCAGGTCTCGAATGCTCTTGTGCACCTTCAGAAGGTGATAGAATATAGGGATGCGAGGATGAGAAACTTATAAATACCTTAACTCATCCTTACTCAAAATGGAATCTTCCAGACCTTGTTTAAGTATACTGCAAAGTGCTAACTGAAACTGGCGGGTCGGATCACTGGATAAAATCTTGTAAGCACTGGCATCAGACAGGAGTCTCAGGGCCTCGGCAAGATAATCATTCCGATCTTGGAGCACAATGCCCACTCCCTTATCTGCCTGTCTTATTACCAGAGTCCCAAGATTCCTCAACTCTTCTAGGGCCTTGTTCTCACCCCTATTCAGGTAACTCCGAATATGTGGTGACTCGTGACATAATTTCTCTAAATCTCGGAGTACCAGTGTATAAAAGGTGTCAATATAACTACCTTTGTATTGATAGGGGTAACAATGACCTAGGTTTGAGCGTAGTGTGCCTAATACCTGCTTTGGGAGATTCATCCATTAGTGCTAACCAGTTATCACCTGTAGATTGATCATTAATAGAGGGTGACAGGTTATCAGAAAGTTGGGTAGACTCACCCAAAAGATCATTCAGAGCATCCACACACTCCATCTCATCATGACCGAGAGTCAGAACCGACTCTGATCTCCTCGAGGACCGAACAGAGAAATATCGCTTCAGTATATATATATATATATATATATATATATATATATATATATATATATATATATATATATATATATATATATATATATATATATATATATATATATATATATATAACAATAACAAGAATGTTCAGGGCACTCAAAGGGAAAAAGTAAAAGGAAAAAAAACTTATCTGATCAGTCGTGGTGCTCACAGTGCGGCCAGGATCACCATCCAGCAACAAAAAATAGATAAATACCCAATATCAAAGAATCTGGACCACTCACAAATTCAAAAAATACAATTTAATGAAGTAACACTGGCATCAGAAAGGGGGTAATCACAGAAAAAAGAAGCAACGTTTTGGACCTTACGGTCCTTTCTCAAGCTCCCCCACATAATCTGATATACAATATGAACATATATAGGGCTGTCAATCAGCATTTTGGCTTTGTGTGGACGGGTACCCCAGATGATCTCACTGTGTTTATTACACATCAGAATGAATGTCTACCCACCATTTCATTCACAGTGCATCAGGATGCCCAGGAAATTTTTTTCCTGGACACCAATGTTTACAAAAGGGCAGGGCAACTACAGACAGATCTATTTTCGAAAACCACAGATCGTAATACTTTGCTCTACTATAACAGTTTCCATCCCCCTAGTACCAGACGGGCTTTACCGAGAAGTCAGTTCATTCGGGTGAAGAGAATTGTGGGGGAACCTAATAGACTTGAGAACCAACTAACAGCTATGACTAAGAAATTTGAGGTCCGGTGTTATCCGATTAGTGAACTCACTAATGAAAGAACAAGGGTTGATAGTCTTGACAGGGAGACTATATTACGATCTACTAAGGTCAAAACCAGGTCACAAAGAATACCCTTTGTAAGTTCATATAGTACTGCCAGTCCTAAGATTAATAGAATCCTTAGAAAATATTGGCCCTTGATTAGATTAGATCTTATGATGGATAGTTTGTTTACGGCCCCACCATTGATGTCATATAGAAGGGCACCCACATTACGGGATTCATTGGTCAGAGCAGACCTTGGTTCAGCTAAAGTACAAGGGTCTCGCTTTAAAGGTACACCTATTCAAGGTACCTTTCCATGTTTGTCATGCGCACAGTGCGGCTATGTACAGAAGGATTCCTCTTTTACGCATCCACATATGGGCAAAAGGTATCAGATAAGGGACTAAGCCACATGTAACACTGACTTTGTGGTGTATTTACTCAAGTGTCCCTGCGGGTTGGCTTATGTAGGCGAAATAATTCGCAGAGCTAAAGAACGGATTAGTCAGCACAAATCTACCATTAGATGTAAAGTGCTGGACCAACCCATGTTCTTACACTTCGTACAAGCGGGGCACAATGTGAGTCAATTGCGGTTTCAGATCATAGAAGTGGTGGCCAAACCACGACTTGGTGGAAACAAAGTACGTGCACTCAGGAAAAGGGAGGCCTTCTGGATTCGGGAATTGGGCACGCTAAATCCACGGGGTTTGAACAGGGAGTATGATCTCGCTAATACAGCGTGACCTGTCCACTGTCCTGTGGATATCTTTGTGCATGACGTACGGGGTCGAGGGATGGGTGCAATAATTCACCCATCACTCGAACCAGTTTGTTGTCGTCACAATTTAGATCCTTAGGCACCAATTTTAGAGGCCTCCCACTGATACAGAATAGCACGTTAACATATTCTACCACTTTGACTGTCACGCTAGACATACCACAGCTTGTTGCCCTTGGGAAGTTGTGGACGGTTGGTGTGAGGCCACCTCTGATAGTCCGTAAAGCCTAGTAGTATGTGGATGTTATTATTGAAGATTCCCTCTTTAACATTGGATCCAGCCGGGCAATAGTTGACTGATGGTGTACTTTGTATCTGTACCTGTACCTGTATATTATTTTATGACATCACAGACCTCTGACTCTTTTTGTTCCATCGTGGGTCCTCTATACCTTTATGCCTTTATACTTCCATACACACCCAAATTTTGGGTATTTGGAATATTTCAGATCCGGGTCTCTATCCAGCTTTTTAATATTGTTTTTATTCTTAGACACATGGGTTCTTACCGTTTTGGCTCATTTGGACATCAATTTGCATCTCAGCTGACCAGACAGGCGATATGGACACATGGGGATATTAACTTATTGTTATATTGTAGATTCTCTGTTTTTTCAGACCATGTATTGTCAAGCGTCACAGCAAAGTATATCACGGAGGCTCGACACTTGGACCTTCACTATGTTGCTGTCTGACCATCTATTTGTATATGCTGGGCATGATTTATGTTAGTCATCATTAGGTTATATACAGCAAGGATACATCCTGTATTAATAGATTATAGTATACACAATAATGCTTCAAGAGGTATTTGGATTTAGTTGGTTTGGTTCAGCATACTATTTTCATGGTATTACAGCCATAGATATTGATACATAGTGGTCCCTGGTGTTATATACATGGATCGTCCATGTATAGATAAAATACATAGCTTTCCCTTATGTGTCCATTTAATATACATGCCATCTCTTAGAGATTGAGGCTATAGGGGTTGTTCATTTGAGGAGGGCTAGGATCGGCTTCAGTCCGGTCCCGTTTTGTGCGCATCCGCACATGTTACTGTGTGCATGAGTTTTTTTAGCACTGGAATAAGAATTGCATCTGAAGGGAACAGTGGATTAAGTGAGAGCAGATTGGGTAAGAAAGAGTAGCTGGCTCTATATGCAGTACGGCAATGTCCCCCACAGGTCTTTTGGGTAAATAGAAGTTGAATAGCCAGCACTTGTTTCGATCCAGCCCTATGATAGTGCGCATGTGCATGGGCTTAATAGATACAGCCCTGTTGTTCCTTTAGCTATCTAACTAATATCACACAGTTTAGATTTCCTGTTTGCCCCTCACACACATTTATTGCACCTAGGGCTGAGCATTGTGTGTTCCTCCTCTATTTTAGAATGTTAAGTTACAAGAGTGGTTTTGGGTTTGCATGCAAGGTTTTTTTTTCTTCTTTTTGTCCAATATGAGCCACCGTCGGAACCTGGGTGGGGAATGTTTGGCGCCAAAATGCTGATTGATAGCCGTATAAATGTTTAAATTGTATGTCAGATTATGTGGGGGAGCTTGAGAAAGGACCGTAAGGTCCGAAACGTTGCTTCTTTTTTCTGTGATTACCCCCTGATGTCTGTGTTACTTCATTAAATTGTATTTTTTGAATTTGTGAGTGCTCCAGATTCTTTGATATTGGGTATTTATATATATATATATATATATATATATATATATATATATATATATATATATATATATATATATATATATATATACAGCTCAATTTTTTAATTTTTTTCCATAATTGAGATCATGATATATATATATATATATATATATATATATATATATATATATATATATATAATCAGTATAGACAGATCATGAACATTGTCAAGATATTATGGAAAAAATAAAAAAAATTGTAGTGGTAATTGTAATGGAAATAAAATGACCAAGTTTCCAATCTTCTTTTATTTTTCTTCTTCGAACTGGCTGGCTCTTTGACGTCTTGGTCGGTAAAGAAAGAGACAATATTCATTATTAATAATCGCACATCCAGTAGTAGTGATTTTTGCTTACGTGTCAATGTGGAGCCTTGTTGAAATCCATACACTGTATGCATGTCATTGCATTTCTGAACATGCGTGTCACTATGGAATCTGGTTGAAAATAAAATGACTGTTTGATAGAGTAGTTGCATGAATTACAGTACGGTACATTACATGATGGTGTCGCTGGATGTCTTTCCTGCATGAATACAGTATGGGGTTGGCTTCGTCCTGAAGCTAAACCAGCAAAACAGAAATGAAAATAATATTTAAACAATGACTATATTATGCAATTCTGAGTTTTTGTTATGGTTTGGGAAGAAATGACATGGCATGGAGTACAGTACAGTACATTACCTGGCAGTTTGGATGGATGTATTTCCTGCACCAATGGGGGTGTTTCTTGCATGTTGGCTTTGCCCGGCCCCAAAATTGCAAAACATTAAAGAAGCATTAAACAATTAATAGCGGAACGGTAATTAAAAAAACTTTAATAAAACATAACATTTTTATTACATTAAAAACATTTCCGGCACATTTTTATTTTTAAATTAATAGTAGTCCTCCTCATAGCCTTGGGAGCTCCACCCATGAGCCCTTTTGTGCCTCAAAAAGGCATTGATGGTGTCTTTCACAGCTTTGAAAACAAGCTGAATCATATTGAAATTGCGCTTTACTTCATCCAGAATAGTTTTCCGTAAATTATCAGGAAGCGCCTTCTTCAGTACAGTACATAACATTTACCTTCATTATAAACCTTACCAACCGGGTGGAGATGACCCAATGTCAGGGATGTACTGTGCATAGCTGCTCAAGTCAACAATGTAGACAGGATGCAGGCTGACAGAGTTGTTTAGTAACTGCTGATGACATTGGGACAGGTAACCAGATGGAGCAATAATGGTATAATCAGGTTGAGGCTGGCACTCAGGTAGGGGCAGGTAGCCAGGATGTACTGTAGGTTCATTGGGTTTTCAGTGCCGGTTGAACCGTAATGGTAATAGTGTTGGTATTGAGGCTGGTATTCAGGCTGGTAAACCGGTGATGGAACATTGGAGTCTCTGGAAGTGCGATTATTCAATCTCTTGGTTCCGGTCTTTCTCCTTTTGAAGTTGCCAAACATACCTGCAAAATATGGGTGCAGTGACATAAAACCTCTTGTGCTGCCTGCACGTGATAATAATAAAACAATGATTCAGTGACAAATTATGCCGTATAGAATTTTTCCAACCGTGCAAGTTTGGTGAATTTTTTAAGTATTCATACTTGTAAATGATATTGTCAGATCTCAGATACAGTCGCCTTCTTGTCTGTCCCAGCTTTAATAGCAGAAAATATCATGTATGCGAAACTGCATTGGGGTCTACTAAAAGGAGTTGACATCATATGTTCCATTCAACAGTCAGCAGTGAAGACAATGTTAAATAAAGTACTGAACATTCTGTTTTGTAATAAAATGTGAAATGCCTATATTTGATAATGTCTTGAGTGACCAAGTTCATTTAACAATGGATTAGTGCAATC
Organism: Ascaphus truei; assembly: GCF_040206685.1. Lineage (NCBI taxonomy): Eukaryota > Metazoa > Chordata > Amphibia > Anura > Ascaphidae > Ascaphus > Ascaphus truei. Next base: position 157,886,912 of record NC_134484.1, read on the forward strand.
TACATGCTTTTTATCTGGCCTTAAAGACACCTGTTTTCAGACATTGAGTATATATGTACTGTAGCATCCAATGTCCCTCACAGGCAAAGACATTAACTTTGCCATGTACAGCATGTTGGACACACACTGAACTGCAACCACATGTAGCCCTGGTAAGATTATGGGCTATATTTCTATCCTCCTCCTGTGCAGTAATCCCGGTTAAGGGCAGGTTTGCCAGGAGTTATCAAGCATTTGCCCTGAAATGGTGAAGGTAGGTCACCTGACCCTGTGTCCAATCAAGAGACACAGGGGCGGTGCCTGCTGAAACCATAAAGAGCATTGCACTTCCTATTTAGTTTGTTCTAGTTCTGGGTCTAGTACTAGTTGTCGTGAGTTAGGATCCAGATGAGTAGAGCTGATAGATATAGATAGGTGGACCAAGTACCTCTCATCCTGCTTAGGGGGTGAGGGAATAGCTAGCCCCACTCTGGGTGGCCCTGAGGCCCAGAGTGGAGGCAGGGACATCCTGAAGGAGTACAGCTGTATACTGTCTGTTCCTGAATTATTGCTGCTGCTGCTGCTGCTGCTGCTGTGAAGCAATAAAGAGTTTTACTTAAAGAGACAGAGTATGATATTGGAATCTCTCATCCCTGGGAGGGGATTCTGCAGTAGGGATTCCACCCCGTATCCCTGGGGCGTACTACAGATGGAGGCGCTGCACCATTGAAGGAGAACGAAGGCATCCACCTCAGAAACCTGTCCTGTTGTCCCCCATGTCACCATGGGAGACTCAGGCCCTCCTGTTGCCAGCAGGTACGCACCCCATACAGACATGCAGCAAGACCATGAAACACCCTAGGGTACCCGATATGAGGTTGGGGGGGAGGGGGTCGATGGGCTACACAGACAAATAATAATTCTGTCTGACCACTAAATACATGAGGAACAACTCGCCGTGAACTCCACTACTTGCCACGAGTAGATGGAATATGTCACCCAAGAAGCACGAGAGATGGCTGAACTTCTGTCGTGTGATACAGCAGAGAACCAGCAGTTGCACCTGCATAGCATGTGAGTGAGTAATTTTGAAATATTTACTAATTTGCATGTTCCATTAGAACAATATTGCGGCTTCATTGCTGCTGATATGCCTTTTAGAGAACTGGTTGTTAAAATAATTCAACTTGGGAGACATCACATTGCGTGGCGCTACTGCACCCGAATCAGCCATATCTGACATTGATTTGAATGGCAGGTATCATTAATTTTGGCACAACATCATGGATCAACTTTTGATGACTCCCGGCCTTACTTTATTCGTAATACTGTTCCAGCAATGGGTCTCAATCGCTCAGTCTATATGAGGTACAGAACAAGAAGAACAAGTCGTCTGTTATGTAAAGTACAGTACAGTATTCTCTCTGCCTTACTGTAATTTACCTGTAGTAGGCCTTATTATAACATTGATTAGGATTCAACAAATATATTTATATGAGGATTTATATGAGGATACTATATGTGACATTGTATAATATTACTATCCATTTTTCTCTCCTCTCTTTCTTTTTCTTTCTACAGTTTACATAAAGTATACATTTCAAGGTATCATTTTTAAAGTTCAATATCATGTATTGTTTCTGGGTATGGTTTTCATCACATTTCTTCTGAAATGTAATAATGGTGGGTTGTCATTAGTGAGCTCATTAAGAGATACCACATTAAGTAGCAGTTGACAATTGTAATCCAATTCATATATTCCACTAAGATTTTATTTTGAGCCTTGAATTGTAAAATATCAGCATTTCATTTTGGAGGTCGCACAAGTCAAGGCTAGCAGAAGAGCAGAGGCTTCAAGCAGGGATGATGGGTCAATCAGACACCACTAGTCTCAGCATGTGGTTTCTGCTGCAGGAAAGGTAAACAAGATATGCCTGGGAATATTCCCAACAAGTTAATGCTTTTACTTTTTTTTTCTTGGTTTCTTTTTTTTCTGTATCTTTTTTTCTATGATCTTTTTTAAAATGAACATAATATAGCTTTCACTATTAGGACATTTTATAATGTTGTAAATTGGCAATAACAAAGTCACTCTTAAAGAGCAAATTAGATCTGGTAATTGTTTAAAGAACACATTTAGAAATTGTATTAAAATGACATTGCTAGCTAGAACACTAAAGAAAGATGTGTAGAGAAGGAATTTATTGAAGTTTACCTACAAGAGTAGTGCAGTGGAGAAAGTGACCTCTGATCTTGCAGCACTTAGCAGTTTTATACAAATTTATTAAACTGATTTTAGTATCTTGTATTTCAAATAATAAAGAAACAAGTTGTTAGAATAATAACATCAAGGTTTAAATCAGTGTGCAAAAATGTGTTTGCAATACAATGGTTAAAAAGTTTATTCTTATATTATTATAATATATTATTATTATGGTCTAATTATGGTATATAGAAATATAAATCAGCGCTAAAGAATTCACAGATTTTAAAACATATAAACAAATATATAAACAAATACAAATCTGTGAAATGTACAGTAACAACTTCTGATGAAGCCCACCAACTGGCGAAACATGTTGAGTGGGAGTGTTGAGGATGTAGAGCACTCACAGACGCGTTCTAGCCAGCAACCCGAAAACCAGAAGTGACGTCCGACAGAACCGGAACTGATGTGATGGAGCTCACGGAGCTCATGAAGAAACCAGCAGTAACTCCAACAGCTGGGGTCCTCACATCGGCGTCGCAGAAGGATCGGAGGTGGTGAGCTGATTGGTCACTCACGATGTCCAAAAATATTGTGAAATGCTTTTAACTTATGTAAAGAGTGTGAGAGGCTCTTACATTTTTAGACACAAATAAATAGTTTTTCTTCTAATATGCGCTATGTTTTGCTGTTTCTTCTATCCTGAGGTGCATCTCCTCTGATTCCCAATCACCTACAATAGTTGCCACAGTTTTGGATTCACGTTTATATTTTGTCTACATTGTAAGTAGGCAATACAAACGAGCCAAGTTTACAAAATATTACCATTTTATTTAATCACCTGCACTTAGATGTTGTTATGTCTTTTTCTTGCTGAATACATCCCATGATCCCCCTAGAATCTGAGAAAATTGCAGCCTTTTGGGACCAACGAAGACAGTCCCTACTAGAGTGTTTGAGCAGTGGAGTCACAGCCATTTATTTAATTACCCTATGCACTATTAACTGTTTATTTTATACTAAATTATTATATTAGTGTTTATTGCACAAGCACATGAATTCACTTGTTAGTTATAAGAGCACTTTGTTTTTTCACCTTTTTTGTATCAAATGTACAGTAACGTCAAAGAGATGTTAAAAGGATATAGGATAGAAGAAGCGGGATAAATCCCTGGAGTCTCAGCTGATTCTTTAAGGAATTACCAATTCCAAGATAATCTATAAAAAAAAAACAGAAGCACATGGCCCATAGCGTGATTCTACGATATATTATATTTTATTGTTGGAGATAAAGTTTAAAATGTCACTCACAAGTGTAGGTAAGTTGCCGTTTAAAACAATTTAACATCAGGAGGTTGCCCTGAGGAAGTCGCTCAAATTGTGATGATGTAAGGAATCCGCTCCTCGGTTTACTGTTTGCCTTACCTTGCAGACAGGTTCAGTCCTGGAACACTTCCCCTGATATTTACTGCAGCCTGGATTCACTCAGCAAAGCAATACTGCCACACGCCCCTTCTGCTATTGGTTCACTGACCTTTAAGTACTGCTTTCCCACAATGCTCCCTGCCGAGCATAGTCCTTTCTGGATGTCACTAACTGTTCTGCCACAAGCCCCGGGCTTGTTATCCTGGTTTCCTAAGGCCGGCTGCTATTGTCATGCAGCGGTCTGTTCCTGTCTCCTGTGCTGAAGCTGAGTATTCTCCTTGTTGTCTTCAGCTCCAGGTTTCCTAAGGCCGGCTGCTATTGTCATGCAGCGGTCTGTTCCTGTCTCCTGTGCTGAAGCTGAGTACTCTCTTTGTTGACTGCAGCTCCTTGTTTCCTGTGACCGGCTGCTAAATTCACGCAGTGGTCTGTTCCTTTCTCCTGTGCTGAAGCGGAGGTTTCCCCAGTGTTTCTTCAGCTTCTTGGTTCCTGGGGTCTGCTGCTCATTCTCTATTGCAGAGGCTGTGTCCTGGTTCCTGAGCTGAAATGGAAGATTCCCCAGCCCGCTCAGGACTCTTGCGCTGAAGCACTGGTTTACCAGTGCATCTAGGTGGTGTTCTACTCTGGTCTGCCTATCAGCTCCTGAGACCAGTACCATGGGCCATGGTCGCCGCACGCGCAGAGGCCACTCCCGCGCTCCTAAGCTGAAGCGGGGTACTCCTGACAACCTGTTGCCGAACTCCTGCTTGAACAATGTTAAACCTGATGTCTCCGATCCTGACCCTGACTTGTCCACTGACGATGCAGTCTTCTCCACTCCTGATCCTGCTACGTACGACTACGAACTGCGCAATCCGGATCAGCCTGCGCGGTCTAAGGTCGGTGCTTTTACAACCCCACCTCAGCCACGCTGTCCGACCCAGGTTTGTGGCGAGCACAAGCATGACAGTTGAAACACTTAGGGTTATTCCTATTGGACACTGCTCTACTACTGTGCCTAGCTCCTACGCTAAGCTAAAAGAGCTCAGCTGACACTGTGCGCTGTCAGTGTGTGTGTCTACATTTGGTTAACTTTACAGGCAGACTTTTGTTTTTTTGCGGCTGCTACTACTAGTGTTCCCATGGTGTGTTCAGTGCCCTGTTGCTGCTGATACCATTTTGGCTGTCATTGATTGAGGACTTCTAGACAATGGACTTTACTGGTGAGGTACACCAAAATCCTCCCCAGCTGCACCTGAGATTCAATCTGAGTACACATACCGTACTCACACCAGTCTGATGTTAAATTGTTTTAAACTGTGATATACCTACTATACCTACATGTGTGAGTGGTATTTTAACCTTTATGTCCAACCATAAAATATAATATTGAATTGCGCTATGGGCATGCAATTCTGTATTTTGTTTAGTGTGTGTGTATATATATAAAAGAAGCGCCAGCTCCATAGCATAATTCTGTATGGATAAAACACAAATTTATTTAGAAACAAGAGAGGCCGCCAGGACATGCACTCACTGTAAATATGTAAAAAAACATTCATGGGAGACAATCTGTAAGCTTCCAGGAACTGTAGGGAGAAGCTGCAGCCAAACAGTAATGCAAACAATATTGCTGGTAGTGTGGGTAATAAGAAGCATATACTTATCCGTGATGAATGGATGTCAGACCAGGAGAAGGGAGGGGGGAGTTTCTTCCACATCAGTAGTGGTGTTATTGAATCCGGAGACAAACAGCACTCATATAGCTGTTTGGATAAGATCCAAATGTCTGTATAAACCGGTATCCACCCTCTGTACCTCCAGTGTGAGAACACTGCCCCAGCAATGTAACACAAATAGCCTCTCTCCTCTCAGTCAGACCGGCAGAGATCACCAGCTCCAGCCCACACGTGTATGCTGAAAACTCCTCTACAAACAGTTCCTTTTTGGCTGATGACGTCAGTGCGTCATGCATCATGACGTCTGACGCGTTTCGTCACGTGAGTGACTTCTTCCCTTGAAGACATGCTGGACTTGCACAAGTGTAATAATAATAGAAATTATATAAAGTGAATGTGCAAATGTGAATAAATAAAATATAAATAAAGTCAAGTAGTGATGCAGGATATTGAGCCAATAGGATGCAGCTCTAATGAGGATCCAAGTGTGTATTGAAAAAAGAAATAAAGCGCAATCCTATATAGCAATATAAAAATAGCTGGGCAATTTAATGAAATACATACAGAACCCCTATAAGCTCATATTGAACACCCCAAAATAACCACAATATATATGTAACGGGTATTCCCTGTGAATACAGACGCTACTACCTGCTGTGTATACCTGTGTGGCTCTCAGGAGCCTAAGCCTCCGCTCGGGGAGCCTAGGGTACATACATATAACACAATCTCGTGGTGCAACGCCTCCACCTGCGATGCTCCCGCCAGAGAAGGAGTGGTTCCTCGCAGGACAAATATATATATATATATATCACTCCACACACCGCATGTATAATAACCAATGACTTTACTGTAGCAATACTTATTCATATATCAACAGGTGTCCCTCTCTAGAGGAGACACTAACTACTGCGTCTCGCAGGACGCTCCCACCTGCACCGGGTGATCCCACCCCGTGTCCAGTAACCCCACAACAATATGTCCCGCACCCTTAAAGGGAGATGATATGTGTGACTGCGCAGCCACTAGTCCCATATGAATATAATATATATGTAGGATCATTGGTGCACTTGGTGATGGTTACCTGCTGAGCACTTCAGTGCCCGGGGCCTGCCAAGGAGCTTCACAAAGGATCAGAAGGCTGACGAATACAGGAACTACCGTCCGGGGCGATCCTACCCAGATGGCTGCTGAAGCGGCAGCGGTGGTCTGAGCCCAAACCTCTGGATGGACGCGCAGCATCCGCTGTGTCCCTTACTGACTCTGGGTAGTAAGGGGCAGGGTCCCTAACCTGGGGCCTGTCCCTGCAACACTCAATACTACTTTGACTCAGGGCTATCTGGGGCCTAGGGGGCTGCTTGCCTAGTGCAGGGAGTCACTGACTCCTGCACCCTACCTCTTTCCCCTAGCTGCTCCTGACGCCGACTAACGTGCTCCAAACCCCACGAAAAGTATCTATTCTCCTCTGCAGGGAGATGCTGTAGCCCTATTGGCTCCGTTTGGGTCACGTGGGGCGCTCCTGAGGCTCATGGGAGATGTAGTCCCTTCTGTGAGCCCTCTCCTGATTGGCCCTCATTCGCGTGCGTCTCCTGCGCATGCGCGGACTTCCCTGCTGGCCACCGCACCGAGATCTTCATTGCGCATGCGCCAACAATTAGAATATGGTGGCGCCCTCGCTGCCCTGCTTCGGGAGCGCCGGGAGCCCTATCAACGCGATCGCGGCCCTAACAACCGGCCGCACGCATCCCCGGCAACCCCCGAGCAGGATCCTGACCGCCCCCACTCTTCTGATCGGCCGACGGGACCGCCATTGGGCTCGGCGGCACCCGCGATCGCCAGGAAGGTGAGGGGGGCTTGGCAGGCAGGGGGGACATGGCTACATCCTCCCCCTGGTAAAAACCCCAATGTCCTCGCTTGGGACACATAACTTCAAAACTATATACATCGGTTATATAATAAAAATGCAGTTCAATTATATAACTTAGCACATTCGCATTGACTTTATACGATGTTGCACAATTCGGTGAGCATCACAATCACAGATTGGATTCTGCTCCGAGACCAATGCTGAGCCTCATAATGGGGTGCCCCAATTTGATCATAGGTTACCCGATTTGGAGGGTACCTGACTCTTTGGCTCCTTCGAAGCTGTTCTTCAGCAACTCCCTCTGGGGAGTAATATGTACAGTCCTGAGGCTCAGCCTCTTCCCTTAAGGGGAGAAATGTCTCTGAACAGTCTCTGTTGGGTACAAAGCTCGGGCTCTGTGGATCCAAAGGCTGGCCTGTTGGTGCCACCTTAGTAGGCGTTGGCCTATGGGGCCCTTTACCCGTAGCTCCTCCGGGAGATGCCCCTTCTGTGGAATAGTCCCTTTGAGAGGGTCCTTTCATAGGGTCTTCAGGAATTTCAGAGTGGGTTTCGTTATTTACAGTCTCTTGACCCAACTCTGATAAGTCGGACTCACCGTTGAGCGGTGTGGCCAGTATTTCTGCTTCTTCGTCTCCCACTTGGGTGATGGGGAGAAGGTGATTATGATGCCAAACCTTTACACGGCCGTTAGTGTCTTTGATGCGATAGACTGGGAGGCCAGGCATCTGTGACTCTACTTCATAAACACCGTCTCTCCACCGATCCGCCAGTTTATGTTTTCCGGGGACTCCCAGATTACGAAGCAACACAGCGTCCCCAGGACTTAGCTCCCGATACTTGACTTTTTTGTCATATCGTCTCTTATTGCCAGCATTCAGTTTAGCTGTAGACTTCTCAGCCTGTTGGTAAGCTTGCTGCAAACTGTCCTTTAGCCTTTTCACTTACTTGAAATGGGTAGCATTGTGTATCCCATCCATTGATACTCGATGACGCACATCTACTGGGAGTCTTGCCTCCCGCCCAAACATGAGGAAGTATGGGGAGAATCCAGTGGACTCATGGCGAGTACAGTTGTACGCGTGTACCAAAGTTTCTACGTGACGACTCCATTACGTTTTCCGCGCACCCTTCAGGGTTCCGAGCATGTCCAACAAGGTCCTGTTGAATCGTTCAGGCAAAGCATCTCCTTCGGGGTGGTACGGAGTCGTCCGGGATTTGGCGATGTTCAGCATTTTGAGTAATTCTCGAATCAGAGTGCTCTCAAAATCCCGCCCTTGGTCGGAGTGAAGTTGGTTTGGAAGACCGTAGTGAACGAAGAAGTTCTCCCATAGTATTTTTGCGACTGTGTTGGCCTTCTGGTCTTTTGTGGGGAAGGCCTGAGCATACCGGGTGTAATGGTCCGTGATGACCAGCACGTTACAGATTACTCGGGTAACGGGTTCAATACACAAAAAGTCCATACACACCAGGTCCATTGGACCAGAACTCTTGAGATGGGCCATGGGTGCTGCTCTGGTAGGCAAAGTCTTGCGTTGGACACACCGGGAACAACGGCGGTAGTGTTGTTCCACCGCTTCCCGCATCTTGGGCCAGAAGAACCGGTCTCGGACTAACCCAAAAGTCTTCTCTACACCGAGGTGCCCATGTTCATCTTGTAGAGACTTCAACACCATATATCTCAAGTTATGGGTAGAACCAGTTGTCGCCTATCAGGGTGGTTGTGATATTGGACTACCCTATAGAGCAAGCAATTGTCTATCTCAAACTTGTCCACCTCACGCATTAGCAACGTGATTAGTTCTCGAGGAGCACTCTTCAGTAGAGCTGGATTCTTTCTTTGAACAGCTTGCCGAATGATGCTGATTACTGGATATCTCATTTGATAGTCCACTAAATCTTTCCATCTTATGACTTTGTCATGGGTTATGTTCATTCCCTTGGGATCGCAGTAGGCGGCGGGAATAGCCTGCGACTGGCATCCTAATTAATCTGCAACTCGTAGTTCGGAGAAGGCCACCTGATCATTGATGATGGCCGCTATGCTACATATTGCTCGCATCCCAGGCCCGGGGATCTCTTCCCATTCATCATCATCGGGGGCAGCACTTAATCCTGGTCGTCGTGATAGAGCGTCAGCTCCAATGTTCAAAGGCCCCGGCTTGTACTTCAGAGAGAATCTGTAGTTACATAGGGTTGCCAGCCATCGGTGCCCTGCTGCATCCAACTTGGCAGAAGTATTGATGTACGTGAGGGGATTGTTATCCGTCCTTACCTCAAACGTACACCATAGAGGTAATCATGAAGTTTCTCTGTGATCGCCGATTTGAGAGCCAGGAACTCTAGCTTGTGTACAGGGTATTTCTGTTCACTGGGTGTCACACTGCAGCTGACGTAGGCTACAGGCCGAAGACCCTCTGGGTGCTTCTGATGTAATACAGCGCCCAGTCCATTGAGACTGGCATCCCCATGCAGAACGTATGGTTGTTCTGGATCAGCATACGCAAGCACTGGTGCTTCAGTCAGGATTTTCTTCAAGTTCAGGAAGGCCCGCTCACACTCGGACGTCCACTTATCACCAAACGGTTGACAGGCCGACGTGGCCTTCCTTCCGGTATCTTCAGGGTATATCTTCAACAGATTGTTCAGGGGTTTAGCTCGACTAGAGTACCCTTCCACGAAGCGACGGTAATACCCACAGAAACCCAGGAATGATCGCAGTTCCGTGACATTCTCGGGACGCGGCCAGTTCACTACCGCTTCTACTTTGGCTGGATCGGTAGCAATTCCTTGAGCAGACACGATGTGTCCCACGTAGGTTACCGAGGTGTGACAAAACCAACACTTGCCGAGGGATAACTTCAATCCTTCTTTTCCAAGGCGGTCTATCACCTTAAGCAGCCTCTCTTCGTGCTCTTCCAGGGTCTTCCCAAAGACAATGATGTTGTCCAGGTAGACAAGGCACTCCTGAGGGTTCATGTCCCCAATTGTTTTCTCCATTAGTCGCTGGAAGGTAGATGGAGCTCCACATATACCTTGGGGCATACGCGTAAATTGGTAGAAGCCCAGGGGGCAGACGAAGGCTGTCTTTTCCTGGTCCTCTTCACTCATAGGTACCTGATAGTACCCAGATAGCAAGTCGAGCATTCTAAACCATTGGCTCCCGGTTAGAGCATTCAGGATTTCTTCGATGCGAGGAAGGTTGTATTGATCGGGTACCGTACGATTATTCAGAGTCCGATAATTGACGCACAATCTTACAGATCCATTCTTCTTCCTTATCACCACTGTGGGTGATGCATAAGGACTCCGAGACTCCGTCAATATCCCAGCGGTCTCCATTTCCTTCAGGACGTTCCTTACATCGTCCACATCCCTGGGGGCGATGTGACGAGAGCGTTCACGGAATGGAGTGGCGTCACTCAACCTAATGGTGTGTTGGGCGCTGCGGCCCACATCCATCTCGCTTGTGGAAAATACCGTCCTTCTTTCGTTCAGCTTGGTCGGCGGCACCCGCGATCGCCAGGAAGGTGAGGGGGGCTTGGTAGGCAGGGGGGAC